>NW_027189142.1:673820-686320 GCF_040958095.1 Procambarus clarkii
AAGGCTTGCCAGGGTGAGCAGAAACGTATGCAACCAGCCACCTGTTCGAACTCCAACCACCAAACTACCCGTTGATCGCTACGACTCCGCTGATTGGTCGCCGGTCTGGCTGCACCTGCACTCGCCCCCAATACTACCTGATGTCTGGGGCCACCCCAACATCAGTCCTCAGAATGTTCCGTGCTTTCGTAGCCAGCACTCCTCCCAGCTAGACTCTAGAGTGTACTGAGAGAGGTGGTGGCTTTAAGCCAATATTCCAGCACCTCCCACTTAACTTTTGTGTTGCACTTCTTGTTATTTTGCCTTAACGTAACTTTTCATTTTGTCATTTAAGTATTCTTATTATTTTGATTCATTGATTTTATTATAAGAATTTGTTTGTGCATTATTTTCATGTTTTGATTTATTTAACGTAATTAAAATTTCATTGTTAAAGTTTACTTGTGTTTTGTGTGTCTTCTCCTTACCTTACCACAGACGAAGTTCCAGTTTTCTATTTTTTTTTTATAACTATGTGACGAGGCCATACCCCTAGCCTTAAACAGCCGAACACCAACGCGTTACCGTCACAAGTTATATGGGGGCCTGTCCTAGGAGCCTCACTCAGGTACTGGTGCCAAGTGGTAATTTATGGTAAGCGTATTTAACTTTGTTAACGTAGCTTTACTATTTTTCATTCAATTTCATTTTTTATAAGGTGCGGTGTATTGTGCATTACGAGAGTAACATATAGTGAAGGTGAGACAACTTTGGATTACGTGGTGACTGTAGGCCGCAGTCATACTCTTAATTGGTCATCTCTCCCTCCTTGTTATTACTCGTATTTACCATCTATGTCCCTTGAATATTTCTCATTCTGACAGATCATCATATTGGTACCCTGGTACTGTGGTCTGCCCCGGGTCAAGAGTACCCAATCTTCTGCAATCTGACTGTAGGAGGACAAAGAGGGCCATAGTTCCTCTAGCTCGAACTTTAGTTGCTGAATTGGGACCTCAGCAGCAGTTCTCGTCACCAGTTGACACCTCGCACCCCTACACGTCAGTCAGAGATGATGATACATACAACGGTAGGGAATTAGCTTATTTTTTCAGAGCACAAAAGTTCGCTAATTCTGTAAGTATCATATTAAATTCAGTGGGAAAAACTTGCTTTATGTCCTATAGAGACTTGGCAAGGTATGCCTACATCCTTGGACTACCAATTTTACTTTTGAAGCATTTAACTGTTTCATTTGTTTTCGAAACTTTGTTTCATTTGTTAGTAGGATTTTCTTGCCCTTATTCTCTTACATGAGTACCGGGTACAAGATTTCCTGCGCCCTTGATTTAATTTAATCATTTAATATCTTTCACTTAACGTTAATTGTTAAAGATCACACAGGATAGGTGCCAGTTGCCACGTTGTCCTGTTTCTGACATTTCATTATTGAACATTCGTGTACCTTTATTTGCTAATTTCACCATGTTTCGTCTCCAAACTTTCCGTGCAAATCCAGCAGGTGAAATAGGGACTTTGAGTCGTGCCAAGAGGACTGAACTACAAACTCTTGCACATGAGTATCAACTAGAAGTTCCCTACCAAGCCAACAAAAATGACCTACACAACCTGTTGCTGGATTACTATTTAGAGCAAGGTAAGATAGACTCTGAAACTCATGAAACTTACTATATTGCAGATAAAACTGATTTGGCAACGCTGAAACTCAAACTAGAGCTGGCCAAGATTGAACGTGAGCAGCAAAGGGAAGCCCTCGAACAACAAGAACGAGCAGCTGCCATACGAAGAGAAGAACAAGAACGCGGACTCGCCCTCCAGGAACGTGAGGTTGCCCTACTCCAGGAGCGGGAACGAGTACAGCTTGAAACACTCCAGGAGCGGGAACGAGTACAGCTTGAAACCAAACGACGAGAGTTGGAGATGCAACGCGAACATGACAAACAACAAGCGACTCTGGCTCTAGAGTGTCGTCAACGTGAAATCGCCTTGGAAACTTCACACTTCACTCAACGCCAACAAGCTACTGCCAATCTTCCCGTCAGTTTTAATATATCACATGCAAGTAAGTTAATGCCATCCTTTGTAGAAGCAGAAGTTGATGTGTTCTTTACCACCTTTGAAACCCTTGCTAATCAACTCAGTTGGCCTGTCGACCAATGGGCCACACTTCTCAGAGTCCATCTTACAGGTAGAGCTGCAGTCACACTCAGTACTTTGGCGTCTGAGAATGACTACTACACTCTGAAACAAGCAGTGTTGGACGCCTACCTCCTCTCTACTGAAAGTTATAGAAGGAAATTCCGTGACCACCTGAAGGCAAGTACCACTACCTTCCTCGAGTTTGCTAACACGAAACGGAGGTATTTCATGAAATGGCTGGAAGCAGCACATGTCTCTACTTTTACAGAACTCGTCAACCTGATGCTTGTTGAAGAATTCTTGAGACGTGTGCCGCCTCCTGTCCGCCTCTACTTAGCAGATAAAGAAGAAACCGACTACCTGAAGTGTGCTAAGTCGGCTGACACTTACAGCCTCATCCACCGGCTGACACCTGAACCATCCTCCAGTAAGAAGTCGTGGTACAGTTACGAGAAGGTGAGCCCCGATCAAGCTGGTTCACAACTGTACTGCAAGTATTGTAGACTCTATGGACATACCATAGACAAGTGTGGTAAGTCTCAATACAAGGGAACCACTGACCAACAACGACCCAAACCAACTCCTCCTAAGTCCGGTAAGCCTGTGATGAATGTTGGTGTTGATGTTAATGATCTTTCTCTTTTCAGTAACCACCTGTATACTGGAACTGTCTCTGCCAACGGTTCAAATCCGGAGGGACGTTTCAAATTGAAGATCTTGAGGGACACAGCGGCTCTACAATCGATCATCTTGAAGTCGGCTGTGCCCAACATAGTCTACACCGGGGAAACAGTCTTCATCACTGACCTCACTGCTACCACTCCATACCCTCTCGCCAGAGTCCACCTGAATTGTCCCTACGTGAACGGGGAAGTCCAAGTCGCCGTCAGGGAAAAGCCTTTTCCCATGCCTGGAGTGCAACTTCTCCTAGGCAACGACTTGGCAGAAGACCTGCAACCGACCAACCTGATCGTCATGGACAAACCCCAGGTGTGTAACTCTGTGCCAAGTAATCCTATTCTCGAGTATGTTCCAGCAGAGGTTCAAGAGAGTGATGAAGTTTCTCCTCCGGTTCTCGTGACCACCCGTGCACAAGCCGCACGTCCACAGCCAGCTGACTCTACTGCCACCGCTGTCCCTCAAGACCCTCAGAAACTACCCCCGCATCTGACCAAGTTGGAGTTCCGTAAGTTGCAGAGGGAAGATCTTACTTTAACACCATTGTTTTTCCAGGCTGAGACTCAACCCGACAGTATTCCTGGGTTCTTCCTAGAGAACGACTTGCTCTACCGCAGATATAGACCCAGTAAACTGAAGGAGGAGGACGATTGGGCCAACACCGAACAACTTGTGATTCCCACCAGCCTGCGGCCCACTATTCTACACCTGGCCCACGGAGCATTCTCCCACTACGGCTTCAACAAGACTTACCATGGGATTCGTCAAGACTACTACTGGCCAGGTATGGTAAACAACGTCAAACAGTACGTAAAACAGTGTCATACATGTCAGATGGCAGGCAAACCGAACGTCTCCATTCCCAGAGCACCACTGATTCCCATACAGGTGCCTGCGGAACCTTTCCACAGACTCATAATAGACTGTGTTGGTCCTTTACCTCGGACCAGTTCAGGTAACGCCTACATCCTAACCATCCTGTGTCCTACCACCAGATTTCCCATAGCAGTTCCAGTGAAGAACATCACGGCTGCTACGGTTATCAAACATCTACTGAAGATCTTCACTCAATACGGATTTCCCAGGGAGATTCAAAGTGACTGTGGCACCAACTTCACCAGTGATCTCTTCAAAAGGACACTGGAGGAGTTCAACATCAAACAGGTATTGTCCAGCCCCTATCATCCTGCTTCACAGGGTTCTCTTGAACGTAGTCATCAGACCATCAAAGCACTCTTGAAAAAGTTTTGTAGTGAAACCTCAAAGGATTGGGATAAGCAGATTGACCTAATAATGTGTATTTTCAGAAGTCTCCCCAATGAGTCCCTAGGAGTATCTCCTTATGAGATGCTCTACGGCCGTAAGTGCCGTACTCCCCTTAAGGCTTTCAAAGACTCTCTCAGAGATGCCACCTTCAGTGAGCATCAGAATGTGCCCCAGTTTCTTCAAAACCTTCAGCACATTCTAGAGAGAGTCCACCGCTTTGCCCATGATAATCTATTGAAAGCCCAGGTGAGAATGAAGACTCATTACGACCAGACCAGCAAAGTAAGAAAATTCAAGCCGGGAGACTTCGTCGTTGCTTATTTCCCTATCCCAGGTTCACCTTTACAAAACAAATTTTCAGGACCCTACTGCGTCAAAGAGTGCAGAAGCAACAACACATACGTCATAGAGACTCCAGATAGGCGGCGGAAGACCCAGCTGTGCCACGTCAACCTCCTGAAGCAATATAATGGTACTCCTCCCACTGTCTTGATTAATTGTTCTACCTTCACAGAACCCTACATCCACAGTGAGACCATCCCGGCTTCTTCTCCCGAAAGCACTGACAAGGAGTCGGCGCTTTCTAATTCCAAAATCCTTAATGATCTTCCCAAATGCTTTCAGGATAATAATCGTGCTCCTATGCCCTCTTCTAATTCCACTCTCACCTCGTCAGATAAGCCCTACATCCTCCATGTCGACGCCAATGGTACCGACGATGGTGGTGTCGTGATGCAGCAACGAGGCGAGAAGAATTCACCTGTCGGCGACTACTGCTACAAGGAACGACGGAACAATTGGCAAGGAGCTACTCTTCCTCATCCTGAAGCTTCAGCACTTCACTCCACACCTGAAAAGTGCTCGGTCCACCATCAATACGGACCACACCACCCTACACCTCCTGCAGCACGCCCACTTCTCATCTCAACGTCTTCTACTATGGGCTTGCTAACTGCAGAAATTCAACCTGGAGACACGCTATACCAAGAGTCTGACAACATCTTAGCCCATGATCTCTCCAGAGTTTATGAAGTAGAAGCAACTCCATCCATTACTCCACCACATAACGACGTACTTCTTCCAGAACCGCAGGCTTCGGGGGAGAGTTGTGACGATAATCTCCTTCAAGAGATTGAGCCTGCTCTTCCCTCCATAATTACGTCTTCACAATTATATAAAAAGACTATGGAAGAAATGTCCAACAACGACAACAACACCAGCACCAGCAAGGCTTGCCAGGGTGAGCAGAAACGTATGCAACCAGCCACCTGTTCGAACTCCAACCACCAAACTACCCGTTGATCGCTACGACTCCGCTGATTGGTCGCCGGTCTGGCTGCACCTGCACTCGCCCCCAATACTACCTGATGTCTGGGGCCACCCCAACATCAGTCCTCAGAATGTTCCGTGCTTTCGTAGCCAGCACTCCTCCCAGCTAGACTCTAGAGTGTACTGAGAGAGGTGGTGGCTTTAAGCCAATATTCCAGCACCTCCCACTTAACTTTTGTGTTGCACTTCTTGTTATTTTGCCTTAACGTAACTTTTCATTTTGTCATTTAAGTATTCTTATTATTTTGATTCATTGATTTTATTATAAGAATTTGTTTGTGCATTATTTTCATGTTTTGATTTATTTAACGTAATTAAAATTTCATTGTTAAAGTTTACTTGTGTTTTGTGTGTCTTCTCCTTACCTTACCACAGACGAAGTTCCAGTTTTCTATTTTTTTTTTATAACTATGTGACGAGGCCATACCCCTAGCCTTAAACAGCCGAACACCAACGCGTTACCGTCACAAAAGAAAAACAACTCCACAACAATTCTGGAACTTCATAAAGAGGATCAGAGGAAACTCCTCCTCTTCTGCCTTTACATACATCACTCACAACAATCAAAACTACACCGATCCCTCAGAAGTAATAGGCATATTCAAACAACACTGGCAGGACATCTTCAATCCCCACCCCCCACAACCAACAGCAATACAAAACATAAACAGAGTAGAAACATGGATACGACACAACCCTCATGCCATCACACACTACCCTACCATTGACCTCACGACACTAGACGACTTAGAAAGTGACCTCACAGAATCAATACTACCTGAAGAAGTTAAACTCATGCTCAAGAACACCAGACGTAAAGCCCCAGGAGCCTCTGGCATTGGCCAAGCTCTCCTCAAGCAACTTCCAGACCCCCTAATCTTTGCACTCACAGACGTCTACAACGCCTCACTAGCATCAGGATATTTCCCAAGCCCATTCAAAGAAGCCACAGCAATCCTCATTCCAAAACCCCAAAAATCCCCGACAGACCCTAAGAACTACAGACCGATCAGCTTACTAGAGACATTAGGAAAAGTATACGAAAAACTCATTAATCATAAACTCAGGAATCACCTAGAACACAAAAACATATTGACAGACAAACAATTTGGCTTCAGACAACACCGCTCAACACAAGACGCACTGAACATAATAACAAACTACCTCTCCATAAATAAACACCAAAGGGCCAAGACGGCCCTCATTGCAAAGGACGTCGAAAAAGCTTTTGACACCGTATGGCACGACGGCCTGCGTTACAAACTCTGCACTCTGTTTCAACTATCTGATAACATGCAGAGGCTACTTTGCAGCTTTCTAACAAATAGAAAGATGCAGATCAAGTTCCTCAGCAAGCTGTCGGGTTATTTCAACCTAAATGCAGGTGTCCCTCAGGGCTCAGTTCTTTCACCAACCTTATACATACTCTATATAAACGACATCCCTGACCCAGTATACTGGACATCAATGACCCTTTGCTACGCTGACGACGTAACCCAACTGATCACAGACTATACGATTAACGCCCTCACACGGAAAGCACAACAAGAAATAGACAAAGTCACCCTCTGGGAACACGACTGGCGAATAAAAACAAACCCCAACAAGTCAAAAATAACATACTTTTTCTACAACAAACGACGTAACCCTGACCCAGTAAAACTCTACTCTCAATCACCAGATGCAACACAGATCCCAAGAGTCAACAAAACCACAGTACTTGGACTCACACTAGACTTTAACCTTCGCTTTCACACACACATAACACCCAAGAAAGCTATAGCCTCAAACGCCCTATCAAAACTCTACCCACTTAAACATGCCTCCCAAGCCACCAAGCTCTACTTATACAAAACACTTATTCTCCCACTCCTAACATATGCACCGATCCCACTCACACTTGCAGCACCAACAAATAGGAAGAAACTCCAGCGTACCCAGAACAGGGCTCTGAGATGGGTGTTCGATACCCATTGGCAGGACTTCACCACCAGTGAGGCCCTGCATGAGAGGGCGAACATCCCACCTCTGAACATAACCTGGGATACTATGGGGAAGAAACAGATTGACAGAATTCTCACCTATCATGACAACTACGACACGTTCCTCAGAAACGTCCTAAGCAGACCCAGACATACGCACAACCTCTTTAACCTGATCGACGATCCACCTCCTGCTCCGTCCTTTACATAACCCCTCTCCTATAATATCACTACTCAAATCACCAAACTTCCAACTATAACCTCCTAACTCTTCTCCCCCCTCTTTAGGGGGGGACCAACTAGCTCCCGTTTTCTGGTGCCTTGGGTGGGCCGCGATGCTGATTAACAGATCAAAGACCACATCTGGTGTGAGCCTCCAGGGCACATCCAGCTGAGGACTGCTGTCTCCGTGGGTGCTCAGAAAAGACGAAATGTTGTCACAGATCCGATTCCTCGCCTTCACTGCCTAGTCTGGTCATAACGATTTCAATGCCATGCAGCTGGGTCTAGCCCTGGCACTTTACCTCATACTGAAAACCCTTCCTCTCACCCCCACTAATTCTTCCCCTATCCCCACTTCCACGCTCACCCATTAGGGTATCTTGACCTATATTTAAATGAATGAATGAATGGCATTCGTCAATTCGATTCACACAACTTCAACACCATGACTGGACGCGGCAAGGGAGGCAAGGGACTCGGAAAGGGTGGCGCCAAGCGTCATCGTAAGGTGCTACGTGACAACATCCAGGGCATCACCAAGCCCGCTATTCGTCGCTTAGCTCGTCGTGGCGGCGTGAAGCGTATTTCGGGTCTCATCTACGAAGAGACCCGTGGCGTCCTGAAGGTGTTCCTCGAGAACGTCATCCGTGATGCTGTAACCTACACGGAACACGCCAAGAGGAAGACCGTCACTGCCATGGACGTGGTGTACGCTCTGAAGCGCCAGGGTCGTACCCTCTACGGATTCGGCGGATAAGAGCTTGGCTAATCCATCGATTCCACCCACCACCACCTCAAAACGGGACCTAATTAGGTCCCTATACTTTTTTACTGAAGGGCTTAATAGACGATAACATAAATTGTTTTGATATCAGCTAGCACATTGGGTCTTATGAAATCTATTTTTTATCCTCGCATGCTTAAAGGGACTCTGATTGGGGAGGGAGGGGGGGGGGGGAAGGTTTGTTACGTTATATACTAGCAGAGCAGGATCATTGGTGGGGGGGGGGGGGGTGAGGGAGAGAGAGAGAGAGAGAGAGAGATCTTTCCCAACTCTTCCTTTTTACATGAGTGAGCTACCCGTTTTATTCATTTTATCCTTCTCAGAGCTGTTTTGATAGTATCCAAATGATGGTAAATGAAAAGGGAGGACACGAATATCTACCCAGAATTCAGGACTGGCAATCGATATGCATGTTTGAGTGCGAATCTTTTTCTCTCTCAACTTAGGTATACGTTTATGTCGTACCTAAAAGCGAGAACCACACTATTGGGACAAGTATGCAAGGCCCAATTTTCCTAACAAGCACAGTTAATTTTGTTATTTTCGAACATTTCTTTCCAAATTGGTTTATCCAATTAACAGTATTATATTAAGATCATGAATTGCTGGGTTAGGTTAGGTTAGGTTAGGTTAGGTTAGGTTAGCTTAGCTTAGGTTAGGTTAGGTTAGGTTAGGTTAGGTTAGCTTAGCTTAGCTTGGGTTAGCTTAGGTTAGGTTAGGTTAGCTTAGCTTGGGTTAGCATAGGTTAGGTTAGGTTTGATTACATTTCTATGTTAGATTTAACTCAAATTCAAAACAATTGCAGTCATTCGGCTTGTTAGTCAACTTGCCTCTAATAGGGGCAATTTGTCTAACAAGACTATTTAGTTTTGTGTGCATATATATATATATATATATATATATATATATATATATATATATATATATATATATATATATATATATATATATATATATATATATATATATATATATATATATATTATAGCTTCAAGACTCCGAACCAATATAGAAGCATCAAGAGGAAGTGCTTGTGTTATGGGCCAATAGGCCTTCTGCAGTTACTTCCATTCTTATGTTTTTATTCCCATTGGTTCGTGTTTTATCTTGTGTAAATGTCAATCACCTCACCAAAAACTTTGGTACCATATCACCTCACCCATGTATGTGTGTATATATATATATATATATATATATATATATATATATATATATATATATATATATATATATATATATATAATATACAGAGTAAATCTACCCCAAAAGTAATGATTTATTTGTCTACAAAACTAAACTCTTTTTGGAATCATATGAGGCCCCTCCACTGAGGGGGGAGGCCTGGATGTTTATTGTCATGTGTATTCATGCTGCTTGCATGTCGTCGTTTATTTTGCCTTTGTTGTTTTCTTGACAGCTTTCTTTGCCTTGGGTGGTTTGGGAGATTTTGAAGCTCTCTTTATTTTGGGCTTTTTGTTCCCAACAACAAGCTGCTGCTGCTGCTGCTTCTTTTTCAAGGCTGTAGGTGGTTTGTTGCTTGTGGCGGCTTTCTTGGGAGTTACCACGGCCTTCTTTGCTGCTGTAGATGGTTTCTTGGTTGTGGTGGCTTTCTTGGGAGTTAGAACGGCCCTCTTCTCTGCTACGGCCAGCTTGAATGATCCACTAGCTCCACTTCCCTTGGTCTGAACAAGAATGCCGTCAGCCACTGCTTTCTTGAGAAATCTTCGGATGTAAATGGCGATCTTGGCAGCCTCGACTTTGTTGTTGGCAACAACGTACTTCTTGATTGCTTGTAGAGACGAGCCCTTACGGTCTTTGAGTGCTGCGACCGCGGCTAGAACCATTTGACTAGTTTTCGGGTGAGCAACCTGGACGCGAGGTTTCCTGGTGGTGGCCACCACAGCAGCAGCAGCCGCAGCCTTCTTGGTAGGCTTTGCTTCTACCATGATGATGATGAGATAACCAAGGTGATGAGAGACGCTCAGACAGTCACGGGGGAATGATGCTGCCGCCGCTTGAGCCGAACCTATTTATGTGCCGGCACGGTACAGAAGCTGCAACCTGGCAACTCGTCCACCAATCACGACGGTTGGTTTTACGGCTCCGAAACCTGGATCCCATATCTTCTCTAAAATAGAAGCATTTGTTCATGTTCTTTGTAAAAGTATCATAAAGCAGGACAGATGAGACAAATATCATAAAAACTGAAGAGCAGATGAGCACACACATGTATGTATTACAAAAGAAAATCCACAAATTCATTAGAAATTGGCAGGGTAGGCTGAGGAAGTAGGTAGATGTAAAATGTCTGTAAATGGCGAAAGAACATAAACCCAAGACTGAATAAACGATGTTAAATATCCATGCCAAGGAGACAAAAATATGTTAGGATACAATTACCATTAAGACACCACAAGAAGGTCCGTATCCTGCCGTGATGACTAAAAAGAGTTGGTTATTAGCCACAATGTGTAGGCAGTCTCATGCCAACGGCCATACCACGTTGAGAACACCGCTTCTCGTCCGATCAGCGAAGTTAAGCAACGTTGGGTTTGGTTAGTACTTGGATGGGTGACCGCCTGGGAACACCAAATGCTGTTGGCAATAATGTTTTTTGTTTTGTTTTGTTTTGTTTCGTTTGTTTTTGTTTGAATGGCTGGCTGGCTGGCTGGCTCCACGGGAAATTCACGGAGTTGTGTGGAATAAGGCCTGGTAAAATGAATTAATATGTATGTCATGTTTAAAACAAACTCGCTTAATATAGTGTGTGAGGCTTTATACAAAAACAAACAACCAAAACAAAACATGTTGTATATATATATATATATATATATATATATATATATATATATATATATATATATATATATATATATATATATATATAGCTTAATCCGGGTTTGAACTCGCAACTCCAAGAATACGCATCACTTATATACACTTTACCACTGGACCACTGCAGGACACTTGATGCTGAGGTATCAATTTAATGACGTAAATGCCATTTCCACAAATAAATGATAATTTAAAAGTATTTGTATGTACAAATCTTTTCTGTTTAAAAGGCTACAATATCAGTTACTGATATAATTTGTGTTAATGTTTCTATACCCACAGGAAGGCATGTTTTTGCTTATATGTAAGGGGTACGGAGAAGGAATCCACAGACCATCATTCCCCTTCCCCCCCCCCCCTCCCACCTACTACCACCACCACCACCACCACCACCACTACTCACCACCAATCACCACCAATCACCACCACCACCAATCACCACCAATCACCACCACCACACCTAACCGAAAACCCCCTAACACATCAACCCTCCCCCCAATCAACAG
This sequence comes from Procambarus clarkii, assembly GCF_040958095.1. NCBI lineage: Eukaryota > Metazoa > Arthropoda > Malacostraca > Decapoda > Cambaridae > Procambarus > Procambarus clarkii. Next base: position 685,562 of record NW_027189142.1, read on the forward strand.
GCGAAATAATAACCCTCAAATGCCTGCCTGCCTGCCTGCCAGCCAGCCAATACTAACGGTCTTCTCAGAAAGAAAATCTCTTTGTATCTGTATTACTTGATGAAATGTATGATTCTAATAATGAAAATAAATTGTTATGTCGGTTGTATGAGCATAATGACCAATATGCACGTGATATGAATGAATTAAATAGTGTAGTTTTAAGTAATTAGGTTGTAGACACATTAAGCGGATATGATATTTGACGCGTCCAGAACTGGTGATTTTTGGTTTAGTTTTAAATGCACCACCACCACCACCACCACCATTGCTTCCCCAGAGCCTAATTAAGGACCGGTAAAAGGAGTCAATATGTATGTCATCTATAAAACCAAAGAATGAATAAAAACACACACACACACACCTACATAATAGTACTAGGAAGATTGTATGGCATAAAAAAAAAAAAAAAAGTACTCCCATTGGGTCGTTTGAACTCGCGACTTCCAAAACACCAGCCACACACCTTACCACCCAGCCACCATAGAGTTGGTATAATTGTGCAACTTTAGTTATAAAACTAAAGTTCTTATTGTCTCAAATCTTATTGTCTGTTCTATGAAAAGGCATGATGTAAATTATGTATTTTTTGAATGATTGAATTGTAGGCACATTAAGCGGATTCGATATTTGATATATCCAGAAAAGGTGATTTCTGTTCAGTTTTAAAATGCATCACCGTTAACGCTAAAGGACTGGTAAAACGACTCGATGTTTGTC
>NW_027189142.1:688820-708820 GCF_040958095.1 Procambarus clarkii
TTTTCTAGAGATTAGAGATTCATTGTTATGTTCCACATTAGGATTACTATGCAGGCCACCCTCTTAGGTTTGAAAATGTCAAGAAAACGGTTAATTTAAAATGTCATCTCCTAACTTAACAGATTAAGCCAGAGGACCGAAAACAGAATAAAACAGGACTGGACAGTATATGTCACTTATACAAGCTGCTTTTATTTCTAGTACAGTATGACAATTTTTATTTTGGGTGGGGGGGGTGATCCTTGACAGTGCATAAGAGTGAAAAGCGACGGCGTTTTGTTTGTAAGAGAACAGGTTGTACTACAAATGACTTGATTTATTGATATCACATGTATGTATGACACCTAAATTATGCTAGGAATGTCTGAAATCTCCTTAGAAGGATATTTTGGCCCTGAGAAGGGCCGAGTTTGGTGTATACTAGGGTGGTCGATTTAGCTTATGCACGCTCTCCACGGATACGGCGAGCAAGCTGAATGTCCTTTGGCATGATGGTGACACGCTTGGCGTGGATGGCACAGAGGTTAGTGTCCTCGAAGAGACCGACCAGGTAAGCCTCGGATGCCTCCTGTAAAGCCATGACGGCAGACGACTGGAAGCGAAGATCGGTCTTGAAGTCCTGGGCAATCTCGCGCACCAGACGCTGGAAGGGAAGTTTCCTGATGAGCAACTCGGTGCTCTTCTGGTAACGACGGATCTCACGCAGGGCGACCGTTCCGGGCCTGTAACGGTGAGGCTTCTTCACACCCCCTGTGGCAGGAGCAGACTTGCGTGCTGCCTTGGTGGCCAGCTGCTTACGAGGAGCCTTGCCTCCCGTGGACTTGCGAGCAGTCTGCTTGGTGCGAGCCATGGTGAACAACTGTGGTTTGTGATGGCCGGCGCCGAAAAATTTTTGCTTATATACGCCGTCTCGAGGCGCTTGCTCGAGCGCCATTGGCTGCTCGACTCGCCTACGTCACCCCGTTGCCCCTCCCCTCCTTCCTCTGGCTGCAGCCAACAGGCGGCTCACCTCAATCACTATTATCGCTGATTTTGCTCTATTTTTTGGATTTGTGCAAAAGTCATTTCACAGGGACGTGAAACAGACGAGTAGGCAACTGCAGTTTTGAAAGCGTTGTGAGAAAGCCGTGTCTACTCGACCACAAGCGTAAAGTAAGGGCAGGCAGGAGTTGCAATGCTACTAGTACGTCCGCTTGATGGGATATAGTCGGGAAATCGTGCGGGCATTCGTCAATTCGATTCACACAACTTCAACACCATGACTGGACGCGGCAAGGGAGGCAAGGGACTCGGAAAGGGTGGCGCCAAGCGTCATCGTAAGGTGCTACGTGACAACATCCAGGGCATCACCAAGCCCGCTATTCGTCGCTTAGCTCGTCGTGGCGGCGTGAAGCGTATTTCGGGTCTCATCTACGAAGAGACCCGTGGCGTCCTGAAGGTGTTCCTCGAGAACGTCATCCGTGATGCTGTAACCTACACGGAACACGCCAAGAGGAAGACCGTCACTGCCATGGACGTGGTGTACGCTCTGAAGCGCCAGGGTCGTACCCTCTACGGATTCGGCGGATAAGAGCTTGGCTAATCCATCGATTCCACCCACCACCACCTCAAAACGGGACCTAATTAGGTCCCTATACTTTTTTACTGAAGGGCTTAATAGACGATAACATAAATTGTTTTGATATCAGCTAGCACATTGGGTCTTATGAAATCTATTTTTTATCCTCGCATGCTTAAAGGGACTCTGATTGGGGAGGGAGGGGGGGGGGGGAAGGTTTGTTACGTTATATACTAGCAGAGCAGGATCATTGGTGGGGGGGGGGGGTGAGGGGGAGAGAGAGAGAGAGAGAGATCTTTCCCAACTCTTCCTTTTTACATGAGTGAGCTACCCGTTTTATTCATTTTATCCTTCTCAGAGCTGTTTTGATAGTATCCAAATGATGGTAAATGAAAAGGGAGGACACGAATATCTACCCAGAATTCAGGACTGGCAATCGATATGCATGTTTGAGTGCGAATCTTTTTCTCTCTCAACTTAGGTATACGTTTATGTCGTACCTAAAAGCGAGAACCACACTATTGGGACAAGTATGCAAGGCCCAATTTTCCTAACAAGCACAGTTAATTTTGTTATTTTCGAACATTTCTTTCCAAATTGGTTTATCCAATTAACAGTATTATATTAAGATCATGAATTGCTGGGTTAGGTTAGGTTAGGTTAGGTTAGGTTAGGTTAGGTTAGCTTAGCTTAGGTTAGGTTAGGTTAGGTTAGGTTAGGTTAGCTTAGCTTAGCTTGGGTTAGCTTAGGTTAGGTTAGGTTAGCTTAGCTTGGGTTAGCATAGGTTAGGTTAGGTTTGATTACATTTCTATGTTAGATTTAACTCAAATTCAAAACAATTGCAGTCATTCGGCTTGTTAGTCAACTTGCCTCTAATAGGGGCAATTTGTCTAACAAGACTATTTAGTTTTGTGTGCATATATATATATATATATATATATATATATATATATATATATATATATATATATTATAGCTTCAAGACTCCGAACCAATATAGAAGCATCAAGAGGAAGTGCTTGTGTTATGGGCCAATAGGCCTTCTGCAGTTACTTCCATTCTTATGTTTTTATTCCCATTGGTTCGTGTTTTATCTTGTGTAAATGTCAATCACCTCACCAAAAACTTTGGTACCATATCACCTCACCCATGTATGTGTGTATATATATATATATATATATATATATATATATATATATATATATATATATATATATATATATATATATATATATATATATATATATATATATATATATATATATATATATATATATATATATAATATACAGAGTAAATCTACCCCAAAAGTAATGATTTATTTGTCTACAAAACTAAACTCTTTTTGGAATCATATGAGGCCCCTCCACTGAGGGGGGAGGCCTGGATGTTTATTGTCATGTGTATTCATGCTGCTTGCATGTCGTCGTTTATTTTGCCTTTGTTGTTTTCTTGACAGCTTTCTTTGCCTTGGGTGGTTTGGGAGATTTTGAAGCTCTCTTTATTTTGGGCTTTTTGTTCCCAACAACAAGCTGCTGCTGCTGCTGCTTCTTTTTCAAGGCTGTAGGTGGTTTGTTGCTTGTGGCGGCTTTCTTGGGAGTTACCACGGCCTTCTTTGCTGCTGTAGATGGTTTCTTGGTTGTGGTGGCTTTCTTGGGAGTTAGAACGGCCCTCTTCTCTGCTACGGCCAGCTTGAATGATCCACTAGCTCCACTTCCCTTGGTCTGAACAAGAATGCCGTCAGCCACTGCTTTCTTGAGAAATCTTCGGATGTAAATGGCGATCTTGGCAGCCTCGACTTTGTTGTTGGCAACAACGTACTTCTTGATTGCTTGTAGAGACGAGCCCTTACGGTCTTTGAGTGCTGCGACCGCGGCTAGAACCATTTGACTAGTTTTCGGGTGAGCAACCTGGACGCGAGGTTTCCTGGTGGTGGCCACCACAGCAGCAGCAGCCGCAGCCTTCTTGGTAGGCTTTGCTTCTACCATGATGATGATGAGATAACCAAGGTGATGAGAGACGCTCAGACAGTCACGGGGGAATGATGCTGCCGCCGCTTGAGCCGAACCTATTTATGTGCCGGCACGGTACAGAAGCTGCAACCTGGCAACTCGTCCACCAATCACGACGGTTGGTTTTACGGCTCCGAAACCTGGATCCCATATCTTCTCTAAAATAGAAGCATTTGTTCATGTTCTTTGTAAAAGTATCATAAAGCAGGACAGATGAGACAAATATCATAAAAACTGAAGAGCAGATGAGCACACACATGTATGTATTACAAAAGAAAATCCACAAATTCATTAGAAATTGGCAGGGTAGGCTGAGGAAGTAGGTAGATGTAAAATGTCTGTAAATGGCGAAAGAACATAAACCCAAGACTGAATAAACGATGTTAAATATCCATGCCAAGGAGACAAAAATATGTTAGGATACAATTACCATTAAGACACCACAAGAAGGTCCGTATCCTGCCGTGATGACTAAAAAGAGTTGGTTATTAGCCACAATGTGTAGGCAGTCTCATGCCAACGGCCATACCACGTTGAGAACACCGCTTCTCGTCCGATCAGCGAAGTTAAGCAACGTTGGGTTTGGTTAGTACTTGGATGGGTGACCGCCTGGGAACACCAAATGCTGTTGGCAATAATGTTTTTTGTTTTGTTTTGTTTTGTTTCGTTTGTTTTTGTTTGAATGGCTGGCTGGCTGGCTGGCTCCACGGGAAATTCACGGAGTTGTGTGGAATAAGGCCTGGTAAAATGAATTAATATGTATGTCATGTTTAAAACAAACTCGCTTAATATAGTGTGTGAGGCTTTATACAAAAACAAACAACCAAAACAAAACATGTTGTATATATATATATATATATATATATATATATATATATATATATATATATATATATATATATATATATATATAGCTTAATCCGGGTTTGAACTCGCAACTCCAAGAATACGCATCACTTATATACACTTTACCACTGGACCACTGCAGGACACTTGATGCTGAGGTATCAATTTAATGACGTAAATGCCATTTCCACAAATAAATGATAATTTAAAAGTATTTGTATGTACAAATCTTTTCTGTTTAAAAGGCTACAATATCAGTTACTGATATAATTTGTGTTAATGTTTCTATACCCACAGGAAGGCATGTTTTTGCTTATATGTAAGGGGTACGGAGAAGGAATCCACAGACCATCATTCCCCTTCCCCCCCCCCCCCCTCCCACCTACTACCACCACCACCACCACCACCACCACTACTCACCACCAATCACCACCAATCACCACCACCACCAATCACCACCACCACACCTAACCGAAAACCCCCTAACACATCAACCCTCCCCCCAATCAACAGGCGAAATAATAACCCTCAAATGCCTGCCTGCCTGCCTGCCAGCCAGCCAATACTAACGGTCTTCTCAGAAAGAAAATCTCTTTGTATCTGTATTACTTGATGAAATGTATGATTCTAATAATGAAAATAAATTGTTATGTCGGTTGTATGAGCATAATGACCAATATGCACGTGATATGAATGAATTAAATAGTGTAGTTTTAAGTAATTAGGTTGTAGACACATTAAGCGGATATGATATTTGACGCGTCCAGAACTGGTGATTTTTGGTTTAGTTTTAAATGCACCACCACCACCACCACCACCATTGCTTCCCCAGAGCCTAATTAAGGACCGGTAAAAGGAGTCAATATGTATGTCATCTATAAAACCAAAGAATGAATAAAAACACACACACACACACCTACATAATAGTACTAGGAAGATTGTATGGCATAAAAAAAAAAAAAAAAGTACTCCCATTGGGTCGTTTGAACTCGCGACTTCCAAAACACCAGCCACACACCTTACCACCCAGCCACCATAGAGTTGGTATAATTGTGCAACTTTAGTTATAAAACTAAAGTTCTTATTGTCTCAAATCTTATTGTCTGTTCTATGAAAAGGCATGATGTAAATTATGTATTTTTTGAATGATTGAATTGTAGGCACATTAAGCGGATTCGATATTTGATATATCCAGAAAAGGTGATTTCTGTTCAGTTTTAAAATGCATCACCGTTAACGCTAAAGGACTGGTAAAACGACTCGATGTTTGTCATTTTTAAAATAAACACTAAAACTAGGCCCTTAACATATATAATGTTTGAATATAAATTGAATGCATATAAATACAAAGTGGGAGTGGCTGGCTGGCTGGCTGCCTGCCTGCCTGGCTGGCTGGCTGGCTGGCTGGCTGGTTGGCTGACTGGCTGGCTGCCTGGCTGCCTGCCTGCCTGCCTGCCTGCCTGCCTGCCTGCCTGCCTGCCTGCCTGCCTGGCTGGCTGGCTGGCTGGCTGGCTGGCTGGCTGGCTGCCCGCCCGCCCGCCCGCCCGCCCGCCCGCCCGCCCGCCCGCCTGCTTGCCTTGCCTTGCCTTGCCTTGCCTTGGCTGTCCTGTCCTGTTATTGCCTTGCCTTGCCTTGCCTTGCCTTGCCTTGCCCTGCCCTGCCTTGGCTGCAGCTGGCTGGCTGGCCGTAAATCAACTCTTAACAACACCACACCACACCACACCATCACTCATCACCCATCACCCACCACCGGCCCCAGTCTCCCAGCCTCTCTTATATACCCGAGCAGGCCCTTTAAATTATTTGAATTGTTGCACTTCGGCCAATGGCACGATCGCTGCTGCTCAAACATATTCTGGTTCACAAGTATTATAATATATTATATTATATTATATTATATATATATATATATATATATATATATATATATATATATATATATATATATATATATATATATATATATATATTTATTCATGAAACACATTAAAACCTTGATCATTTATTCATTCGTTACGTCTAGTGAAGAATTGCTTTTGTTCATTTGTATGATTAAAAATTGATAGAATATGAATTCCTCGCTTAAAGTAAAATATAAAATATATATTGGATTTATATGATTGGTTAATATTCCAAGTGATGCTGAATATCCCCTATAATTTTGTTTTGTTTGTTTGTTTGTTATGTACACATTCCAAATGAAATCAATATAAATGTTATTATTAATGTTTGAAAGTTGATTGTCTACTTGAATCTCTCTATTAAAGTGTGTGTGGCTCCGGATGGAGCCTGGTTATGGTATTTGTCGTGGTGGGTGGCAGAAGTGCTTACTTCTTCTCTGTCTTCTTTGGCAAAAGAACTGCCTGAATGTTTGGAAGAACACCTCCCTGTGCAATGGTTACGCCAGACAGAAGTTTGTTGAGTTCTTCGTCGTTGCGGATGGCCAACTGCAAGTGACGTGGGATGATACGGGTCTTCTTGTTGTCACGTGCGGCGTTACCGGCGAGCTCCAGAACTTCGGCAGCGAGGTATTCCATGACGGCTGCCAGGTAGACAGGAGCGCCAGCACCGACGCGTTCGGCGTAGTTGCCCTTACGCAGCAGACGGTGAATTCTGCCCACGGGGAACTGAAGTCCGGCCCTGCTGGAGCGAGACTTTGACTTGCCCTTCACTTTGCCTCCCTTGCCGCGTCCTGACATTGCTGCTGCTGTTGTGGGTTTGTGGTGGTTTTATGCCGCCCCGCAGATCGAGCTTCGTGTTATATACCCCGCTCAGGATCAAGGGAGCCCGCCACTGACCAATCAGCGCGCTCCGCCACGCGACCCGCTCTGAGCTGAGTCGCGAGCGGGATATAAAAGGAAAGCTCGCCTCGCGCAAAAGTTCATTATTGTATCGCAACGCCAGCCAGCACGAGCATCATCATGCCACCCAAGGCATCTGGAAAGGCTGCCAAGAAGGCCGGAAAGGCCCAGAAGGCCATTGCCAAGGGCGATAAGAAAAAGAAGCGCAGGAGGAAGGAGAGCTACAGCATCTACATCTACAAAGTGCTGAAGCAGGTCCACCCCGACACTGGTATCTCTTCCAAAGCCATGTCGATCATGAACTCGTTCGTGAACGACATCTTCGAGCGCATCGCCGCCGAGGCTTCTCGCCTGGCCCACTACAACAAGCGTTCCACCATTACCAGTCGGGAGATCCAGACGGCTGTAAGGCTCCTGTTGCCCGGAGAACTGGCCAAGCACGCCGTCTCTGAGGGCACTAAGGCCGTCACCAAGTACACCTCCTCCAAGTAAACGGCTTACTTACTGCCCTGTGGTGGTGGCTTGGCCTCAAACCAACAAACTCGGCTCCATTGGAGCCACACTTTAATTTCTAAAGAGATTGTGAGTGTTAGACACCAATACTATTATAACAAAAACCTCTGTCACTGAAAGCAAATAGCTATAAAATGAGAATATTTATGAAACTGTCTGTGTGTGTTTCTCTCTCTCAGTGTCTGTCTGTCTGTCTGTCTGTCTGTCTGTCTGTCTGCCTGCCTGCCTGCCTGTCTGTCTGTCTGTCTGTCTGTCTGTCTGTCTGTCTGTCTGTCTGTCTGTCTGTCTATCTGTCTGTCTTGTCTGTCTTGTCTGTCTGTCTGTGTGTGTCTCTCTCTCTCTCTCTCTCTCTCTCTCTCTCTCTCTCTCTCTCTCTCTCTCTCTCTCTCTCTCTCTCTCTCTCTCTCTCTCTCTCTCTCTCTCTCTCTCTCTCAACACATATAAGCACTCGGTATCTTTTTTCTAGAGATTAGAGATTCATTGTTATGTTCCACATTAGGATTACTATGCAGGCCACCCTCTTAGGTTTGAAAATGTCAAGAAAACGGTTAATTTAAAATGTCATCTCCTAACTTAACAGATTAAGCCAGAGGACCGAAAACAGAATAAAACAGGACTGGACAGTATATGTCACTTATACAAGCTGCTTTTATTTCTAGTACAGTATGACAATTTTTATTTTGGGGGGGGGGGGTGATCCTTGACAGTGCATAAGAGTGAAAAGCGACGGCGTTTTGTTTGTAAGAGAACAGGTTGTACTACAAATGACTTGATTTATTGATATCACATGTATGTATGACACCTAAATTATGCTAGGAATGTCTGAAATCTCCTTAGAAGGATATTTTGGCCCTGAGAAGGGCCGAGTTTGGTGTATACTAGGGTGGTCGATTTAGCTTATGCACGCTCTCCACGGATACGGCGAGCAAGCTGAATGTCCTTTGGCATGATGGTGACACGCTTGGCGTGGATGGCACAGAGGTTAGTGTCCTCGAAGAGACCGACCAGGTAAGCCTCGGATGCCTCCTGTAAAGCCATGACGGCAGACGACTGGAAGCGAAGATCGGTCTTGAAGTCCTGGGCAATCTCGCGCACCAGACGCTGGAAGGGAAGTTTCCTGATGAGCAACTCGGTGCTCTTCTGGTAACGACGGATCTCACGCAGGGCGACCGTTCCGGGCCTGTAACGGTGAGGCTTCTTCACACCCCCTGTGGCAGGAGCAGACTTGCGTGCTGCCTTGGTGGCCAGCTGCTTACGAGGAGCCTTGCCTCCCGTGGACTTGCGAGCAGTCTGCTTGGTGCGAGCCATGGTGACCAACTGTGGTTTGTGATGGCCGGCGCCGAAAAATTTTTGCTTATATACGCCGTCTCGAGGCGCTTGCTCGAGCGCCATTGGCTGCTCGACTCGCCTACGTCACCCCGTTGCCCCTCCCCTCCTTCCTCTGGCTGCAGCCAACAGGCGGCTCACCTCAATCACTATTATCGCTGATTTTGCTCTATTTTTTGGATTTGTGCAAAAGTCATTTCACAGGGACGTGAAACAGACGAGTAGGCAACTGCAGTTTTGAAAGCGTTGTGAGAAAGCCGTGTCTACTCGACCACAAGCGTAAAGTAAGGGCAGGCAGGAGTTGCAATGCTACTAGTACGTCCGCTTGATGGGATATAGTCGGGAAATCGTGCGGGCATTCGTCATTCGTCATCTTTTCATTGGCAACGGAAGCACTAGCACGTCGCGCTCGCAGTGAGATCTAGGCGATACGCTGTTTGAGCGCCCCCGCACCTGCAACCACCTGCCTCTGCATTATTGCAGTTACATGGGACCACCGTTTTGAGGCATCTAACATCACAACCACCACAGTGATCCAACAGCATGGATTCAACAGATAGAGATGCAGAGCGCTAGTAGCACCTGTTGCTAACTTGCAAGGTCAGGGCCGCTTGGTCGGCCCAGACGAGCATACTCTCGTGGTAACCCTACCTGGGGCCACATACTTATCACAGCCATCTTCCATCCAAGGCAACACCCAGGCAAACTGGCACACACCTCTTTTTCAGGCAACGACGGCTCTTCCTCTCGGCGTGTTCACGGTTTATGTTACAGCTCTATCAGTGATATAACGTGCAAAGATACATTACCCTAGTGGGCCAACCCGTACTGCCACCCTGAATAAAACCAGGGACAGCTGGATGGCCTAACTTACGTAATGTGTATTGCCGTATATAGCACTCTTTCTCTCCTCTGCTAAACATTTCTTCCTCTTCAGGCCGGGACCTACCCCCTGTGCGGTGAAAGTGCAGTGGGGTATTCGTCCTTTCCTCCCAGGTGGGGCCACAGCACGTGCTTGCGCCCTGTGTCTCCCTGCCTGGCTTGTTTGCTATGCCGATCCACTGCTAGAACCTCGTGATAGTGCGAGTCAACTAGCAGTGGGGGTTGCCCTTGAGTAACACCTTCAGGACTCACAAATACTTTGTATTTGTGCCGAACCGGGTTCAATTAGCCTGCTAAGAACCCGGAATTACGCCTCTGACAACCGAGCTCCAACCCACAGCTCACGAGCCTAAGATCCACAGCTCCACGGAGATCGCAGCTACCCAGCTGAGTCAACCCACCACCACCTCCTCCACCAGACCACTACCTCACCTAAAATGCACTGCCTTCGCCTCATCTATGCTCTTGATCCTCCCCTTGACCCTGACGGAATAGGACAGAAAATCTACATGATCACCCAGACTCCTTACACCTCCATCACCCCCATTGACAAAGGAATAAAGCTCTTTCTACCCTCTGAATCTGACCTCTATGCTTGCCTCACCCCCAAAGCCCGAACAGGACTACAGACACTTGGACTCACCCCTGCACTGACACTGGAACAGAAACATAATTGCACTGCTGTTGCCTTCAACGTAGACACCACCCTCCTCTCCACGATTACAACTTTAGACAAACAACGTACTGCCGACATCGGAAAAGCCAACAACATCATCATAGAAGATCTCTTCCACCCACCAAACACAAAGATCCTCAGAATCCGTTGCTCCTCCCCCACTGAAGCTGAATCCCTCCTCACACATGGCTTTAAAGCAGACCACATTTCCATCCCACATTATAACTTCAAGATGAGCACATACCAGTCCATTACACAATGCTTCAGGTGCTATGGATTCAACCATACCACCAGGCAATGCAAGGAAAAGGAACAAGCCTGCTCCTTATGCGCCAACAAAGGACACTTCTGGAAAGATTGCACAGAAGGAACACGATGCTGTATAAACTGTGGTGAAAACCATCCTGCCACCCACCACAATTGCAAAATCAGGGTGCAACTCATCAAGGCAATGAGGAATAAGACCCAAAACACACTACCCCAATATCATGCCCAGACAGCACGCCAGCTTTATCCCCAAAACCTCACTAACCAGCTTCACCGCCCCAACACACTTCCCCAAAATGCTCAAACAATACCCATCAACCCTCAAGGTAGAGGTGCCCTGCTCCCCACCCCCCCAGGTTTCCCACCTCTCCAAACCCACACCACCAGCGGACACCATCTCGCAAACCACCATACTCAGGCCCCCCCTCCCCCCCCTCACCCAACAACAGACGACACCCCGAGAATAGTGGCAGCTATCATAATAGCACAGATATCAGCACAAGGAGACACGAGGAAGGCAATTTCCAACATCCAACAAATCCTACTAGCAAACAACCTCCCTCCAATAGTCATCCCTCCCAGCTTGGCGTCACAACCAGTACAACCCCTAACACCTCCCCCCATCACCCCACAAGCACTTACACCACCACCACCCCTTATTACTCCCCAGACACCAAACCCAGTATCACCCCCACCCCTTATCACACTCCAGGCATCAAACCCAGTACCACTCTCACCCCTCACCACCTCCCAGACAAAAAACCCAGCACCACCCACACCCTCTTCCCCACCTTCTATCACACCCCAGGCAACAAACCCAGTACAACCCCCACCTCTCATCACCTCCCAGACAGAAAACCCAGCACCACCCCTACTCTCTTCCCCACCCCCCATCACCCCCCAGGCATCAAACCCAGTACCACCCCTACTCTCGCCCCCACCCCTCACCACCTCACAGACAACAAACCCAACACCACCCCCTCCCCCCATCACCCCCCAAACACCAAACACAGAACCATCTACACCCTCCCCTGACACCCAGGCCTCTAACTGCTTCTCACAGACCATGCTCCCCATGACAGCTACCCCTCTTCAGTCAAAAAGATCAAGTTCACCAAAACACAAAACAACTCTTCAAGTGAAAAGAACAAACTCACCTAAACAAAACAAAAAATTTCTGCATGCAAGACGAACAACCCCAATACACAAGAAAACCAACCCATCAATTAAAAAGAAATCAGATACCAAGAAACATGTAACCTCCCTCACCTTAGCCCACACGCCCAACACGTCAACTCACCTCACGCCCAACACGCTAGCCAACCTCACGCCCCTAACCCAATACCACACAGGTACAAAGCCCAAAATCCCACAAAATTTGCCCCAAAACGTGTCTTTCTCAGCCAAGAGGACTAACACCTCCCCAGACCACTCCCTCACCCCTACACCAAAACTTCCTAAATTCATACCAGACACCATGCAAAACGGACGCCATACATATCTCCTACCCAAATCTATAATTACCAAATCTGTCTACACAACGAATCAATCCACAAAGGAGAACCCCTCCGGTTCAAATGCCACAAACACTCCCCCAACAAGTCAATAAATATGAAAATCACACAATTTAACGTTAGAGCATATTACAACATCAGACACCTAATTGCTAACTTTGTGGAGAATGAAAGACCGGATGTGCTGCTACTAAACAGCACATGCGTGACGAACTCTCACAAAATTAGACATTTTGGCTTCACAACATACCAATCTCCTGATGAAGCTTACGAAGGGGTTGCTATTCTAATAAAGAACACCTATAAACATGACCTCCTCACTACCAACTGGCAACACAAACACTTCCTAGCAGTCCGCATTCACACTCAACACGGGCAGATGATCATTGGTACCACATACATTCGTCCAAACTTGGGTCTCCCCCTCCAGGACCTAAACACTCTCTTCAACCACACACACATACCAGTCTTCCTCCTAGCAGACCTAAATGCAAAACACCAAACATTCAACCATCGCCAACACAACATGCACGGTCAACAACTACACCAACTCCACCAAAACAAACACCTCACCTTCCTTGGCCCTGACTTCCAAACAACCTACACACACAATGGAACTGGGAGACCAGATCTAATCCTCACCAACAGAGCAGGCACTCACCTACAACACTACATCACACCCGGACCCCTCACTGGCTCAGATCACATACCCATATCACTCACACTCTCCAGCAACCCCATACTCATCCCAGCCACCCCACAATATGACTATCAAAATGCAGACTGGGAAGCCTTCAAACAACACCTAACTGCCAGCACACAGCCCTACAACTTCCAAGACAAACCACACACAGACATAGATTCCCAAGTCCTCACCATCCAGAATAACATCATACAAGCAGCTGATGCTACCATTCCAAAAACAACCCACAAAACTAGATACTCCTTTTTTCCTTCGATCAGAACAAAAAGGCTACTCTCCTGCTATCACAACAGATTCACCCACAACCTTCACAGATACAATCAAGTAAACACAGACCTCACTATACTCAAAAACCACATACTCAACAGCCTTGACCAAGACCATGCTAACAACTGGGAGAAACTCATACATAAAGCTGAAATACAAAGAAAAACAACTCCACAACAATTCTGGAACTTCATAAAGAGGATCAGAGGAAACTCCTCCTCTTCTGCCTTTACATACATCACTCACAACAATCAAAACTACACCGATCCCTCAGAAGTAATAGGCATATTCAAACAACACTGGCAGGACATCTTCAATCCCCACCCCCCACAACCAACAGCAATACAAAACATAAACAGAGTAGAAACATGGATACGACACAACCCTCATGCCATCACACACTACCCTACCATTGACCTCACGACACTAGACGACTTAGAAAGTGACCTCACAGAATCAATACTACCTGAAGAAGTTAAACTCATGCTCAAGAACACCAGACGTAAAGCCCCAGGAGCCTCTGGCATTGGCCAAGCTCTCCTCAAGCAACTTCCAGACCCCCTAATCTTTGCACTCACAGACGTCTACAACGCCTCACTAGCATCAGGATATTTCCCAAGCCCATTCAAAGAAGCCACAGCAATCCTCATTCCAAAACCCCAAAAATCCCCGACAGACCCTAAGAACTACAGACCGATCAGCTTACTAGAGACATTAGGAAAAGTATACGAAAAACTCATTAATCATAAACTCAGGAATCACCTAGAACACAAAAACATATTGACAGACAAACAATTTGGCTTCAGACAACACCGCTCAACACAAGACGCACTGAACATAATAACAAACTACCTCTCCATAAATAAACACCAAAGGGCCAAGACGGCCCTCATTGCAAAGGACGTCGAAAAAGCTTTTGACACCGTATGGCACGACGGCCTGCGTTACAAACTCTGCACTCTGTTTCAACTATCTGATAACATGCAGAGGCTACTTTGCAGCTTTCTAACAAATAGAAAGATGCAGATCAAGTTCCTCAGCAAGCTGTCGGGTTATTTCAACCTAAATGCAGGTGTCCCTCAGGGCTCAGTTCTTTCACCAACCTTATACATACTCTATATAAACGACATCCCTGACCCAGTATACTGGACATCAATGACCCTTTGCTACGCTGACGACGTAACCCAACTGATCACAGACTATACGATTAACGCCCTCACACGGAAAGCACAACAAGAAATAGACAAAGTCACCCTCTGGGAACACGACTGGCGAATAAAAACAAACCCCAACAAGTCAAAAATAACATACTTTTTCTACAACAAACGACGTAACCCTGACCCAGTAAAACTCTACTCTCAATCACCAGATGCAACACAGATCCCAAGAGTCAACAAAACCACAGTACTTGGACTCACACTAGACTTTAACCTTCGCTTTCACACACACATAACACCCAAGAAAGCTATAGCCTCAAACGCCCTATCAAAACTCTACCCACTTAAACATGCCTCCCAAGCCACCAAGCTCTACTTATACAAAACACTTATTCTCCCACTCCTAACATATGCACCGATCCCACTCACACTTGCAGCACCAACAAATAGGAAGAAACTCCAGCGTACCCAGAACAGGGCTCTGAGATGGGTGTTCGATACCCATTGGCAGGACTTCACCACCAGTGAGGCCCTGCATGAGAGGGCGAACATCCCACCTCTGAACATAACCTGGGATACTATGGGGAAGAAACAGATTGACAGAATTCTCACCTATCATGACAACTACGACACGTTCCTCAGAAACGTCCTAAGCAGACCCAGACATACGCACAACCTCTTTAACCTGATCGACGATCCACCTCCTGCTCCGTCCTTTACATAACCCCTCTCCTATAATATCACTACTCAAATCACCAAACTTCCAACTATAACCTCCTAACTCTTCTCCCCCCTCTTTAGGGGGGGACCAACTAGCTCCCGTTTTCTGGTGCCTTGGGTGGGCCGCGATGCTGATTAACAGATCAAAGACCACATCTGGTGTGAGCCTCCAGGGCACATCCAGCTGAGGACTGCTGTCTCCGTGGGTGCTCAGAAAAGACGAAATGTTGTCACAGATCCGATTCCTCGCCTTCACTGCCTAGTCTGGTCATAACGATTTCAATGCCATGCAGCTGGGTCTAGCCCTGGCACTTTACCTCATACTGAAAACCCTTCCTCTCACCCCCACTAATTCTTCCCCTATCCCCACTTCCACGCTCACCCATTAGGGTATCTTGACCTATATTTAAATGAATGAATGAATGGCATTCGTCAATTCGATTCACACAACTTCAACACCATGACTGGACGCGGCAAGGGAGGCAAGGGACTCGGAAAGGGTGGCGCCAAGCGTCATCGTAAGGTGCTACGTGACAACATCCAGGGCATCACCAAGCCCGCTATTCGTCGCTTAGCTCGTCGTGGCGGCGTGAAGCGTATTTCGGGTCTCATCTACGAAGAGACCCGTGGCGTCCTGAAGGTGTTCCTCGAGAACGTCATCCGTGATGCTGTAACCTACACGGAACACGCCAAGAGGAAGACCGTCACTGCCATGGACGTGGTGTACGCTCTGAAGCGCCAGGGTCGTACCCTCTACGGATTCGGCGGATAAGAGCTTGGCTAATCCATCGATTCCACCCACCACCACCTCAAAACGGGACCTAATTAGGTCCCTATACTTTTTTACTGAAGGGCTTAATAGACGATAACATAAATTGTTTTGATATCAGCTAGCACATTGGGTCTTATGAAATCTATTTTTTATCCTCGCATGCTTAAAGGGACTCTGATTGGGGAGGGAGGGGGGGGGGGAAGGTTTGTTACGTTATATACTAGCAGAGCAGGATCATTGGTGGGGGGGGGGGTGAGGGGGAGAGAGAGAGAGAGAGAGATCTTTCCCAACTCTTCCTTTTTACATGAGTGAGCTACCCGTTTTATTCATTTTATCCTTCTCAGAGCTGTTTTGATAGTATCCAAATGATGGTAAATGAAAAGGGAGGACACGAATATCTACCCAGAATTCAGGACTGGCAATCGATATGCATGTTTGAGTGCGAATCTTTTTCTCTCTCAACTTAGGTATACGTTTATGTCGTACCTAAAAGCGAGAACCACACTATTGGGACAAGTATGCAAGGCCCAATTTTCCTAACAAGCACAGTTAATTTTGTTATTTTCGAACATTTCTTTCCAAATTGGTTTATCCAATTAACAGTATTATATTAAGATCATGAATTGCTGGGTTAGGTTAGGTTAGGTTAGGTTAGGTTAGGTTAGCTTAGCTTAGGTTAGGTTAGGTTAGGTTAGGTTAGGTTAGCTTAGCTTAGCTTGGGTTAGCTTAGGTTAGGTTAGGTTAGCTTAGCTTGGGTTAGCATAGGTTAGGTTAGGTTTGATTACATTTCTATGTTAGATTTAACTCAAATTCAAAACAATTGCAGTCATTCGGCTTGTTAGTCAACTTGCCTCTAATAGGGGCAATTTGTCTAACAAGACTATTTAGTTTTGTGTGCATATATATATATATATATATATATATATATATATATATATATATATATATATATATATATATATATATATATATATATATATATATATATATATATATATATATTATAGCTTCAAGACTCCGAACCAATATAGAAGCATCAAGAGGAAGTGCTTGTGTTATGGGCCAATAGGCCTTCTGCAGTTACTTCCATTCTTATGTTTTTATTCCCATTGGTTCGTGTTTTATCTTGTGTAAATGTCAATCACCTCACCAAAAACTTTGGTACCATATCACCTCACCCATGTATGTGTGTATATATATATATATATATATATATATATATATATATATATATATATATATATATATATATATATATATATATATATATATATATATATATATATATATATATATATATATATATATATATATATATATATATATATAATATACAGAGTAAATCTACCCCAAAAGTAATGATTTATTTGTCTACAAAACTAAACTCTTTTTGGAATCATATGAGGCCCCTCCACTGAGGGGGGAGGCCTGGATGTTTATTGTCATGTGTATTCATGCTGCTTGCATGTCGTCGTTTATTTTGCCTTTGTTGTTTTCTTGACAGCTTTCTTTGCCTTGGGTGGTTTGGGAGATTTTGAAGCTCTCTTTATTTTGGGCTTTTTGTTCCCAACAACAAGCTGCTGCTGCTGCTGCTTCTTTTTCAAGGCTGTAGGTGGTTTGTTGCTTGTGGCGGCTTTCTTGGGAGTTACCACGGCCTTCTTTGCTGCTGTAGATGGTTTCTTGGTTGTGGTGGCTTTCTTGGGAGTTAGAACGGCCCTCTTCTCTGCTACGGCCAGCTTGAATGATCCACTAGCTCCACTTCCCTTGGTCTGAACAAGAATGCCGTCAGCCACTGCTTTCTTGAGAAATCTTCGGATGTAAATGGCGATCTTGGCAGCCTCGACTTTGTTGTTGGCAACAACGTACTTCTTGATTGCTTGTAGAGACGAGCCCTTACGGTCTTTGAGTGCTGCGACCGCGGCTAGAACCATTTGACTAGTTTTCGGGTGAGCAACCTGGACGCGAGGTTTCCTGGTGGTGGCCACCACAGCAGCAGCAGCCGCAGCCTTCTTGGTAGGCTTTGCTTCTACCATGATGATGATGAGATAACCAAGGTGATGAGAGACGCTCAGACAGTCACGGGGGAATGATGCTGCCGCCGCTTGAGCCGAACCTATTTATGTGCCGGCACGGTACAGAAGCTGCAACCTGGCAACTCGTCCACCAATCACGACGGTTGGTTTTACGGCTCCGAAACCTGGATCCCATATCTTCTCTAAAATAGAAGCATTTGTTCATGTTCTTTGTAAAAGTATCATAAAGCAGGACAGATGAGACAAATATCATAAAAACTGAAGAGCAGATGAGCACACACATGTATGTATTACAAAAGAAAATCCACAAATTCATTAGAAATTGGCAGGGTAGGCTGAGGAAGTAGGTAGATGTAAAATGTCTGTAAATGGCGAAAGAACATAAACCCAAGACTGAATAAACGATGTTAAATATCCATGCCAAGGAGACAAAAATATGTTAGGATACAATTACCATTAAGACACCACAAGAAGGTCCGTATCCTGCCGTGATGACTAAAAAGAGTTGGTTATTAGCCACAATGTGTAGGCAGTCTCATGCCAACGGCCATACCACGTTGAGAACACCGCTTCTCGTCCGATCAGCGAAGTTAAGCAACGTTGGGTTTGGTTAGTACTTGGATGGGTGACCGCCTGGGAACACCAAATGCTGTTGGCAATAATGTTTTTTGTTTTGTTTTGTTTTGTTTCGTTTGTTTTTGTTTGAATGGCTGGCTGGCTGGCTGGCTCCACGGGAAATTCACGGAGTTGTGTGGAATAAGGCCTGGTAAAATGAATTAATATGTATGTCATGTTTAAAACAAACTCGCTTAACACTTTCGCCCGGGCATGACGCAGCATTGCGTCATCCGTTTACTGGCGGTAATACCGGGGATGACGCAGCATTGCGTCATCCACTTTAAATAATCGCCAAAAATCAGGTTTTTATCCGATTTTTTTGGGACTAGTTTTAAAATGTGCGCCGATGTCTTCCCATTTTCTTTGTTGAGCCTCGTGGCCCTCAGGTGGCTTGGCACACGCCGTGGGCCCATTGTTTTCGCTCCACTGCTGTGACTAATGTCGCCTCCCCTCGCATCTCAAACGTGTGAACATTTCGGCTATTTTCCGTGGCTATATTTCTTACTGCGGCTTTAGAAACTATCTACCCTTACTCCACGATGGATAGTGATCATGAACAAGGCCCTTCCAGGAAGAAAATTGCGAAAGAAAGGCTTGAAAAGGGAGGGAATTGGGAGTGTAGGTGGAAGGCGTCTGAGCACTCACTCCCGGCTAACGCGTGGCCCGTCTTCAACTCGTCGGCAGTTGGAGCGTGACCAGGTTTTATATTTTATATGCTAATGTTCCTCTAGAGAATTCTATTGCGAACCCATTGAGACCAAAATGAAAGACCTAGGACAAAAATTGAGGTGACCAGAGTGAAAATAGTGAAAACATTTTATCGCGTTTGCGCGCTCCTGGGTAACTCGTTCGCACTTTCTCTGTTTGCTGCGGGTAATTAGCCGGGCTTTTGGAGTTTATATGCATTTAGTGCTGTAGAGAATTCTATTGCGAACACAATGATACCAAATTTAATCTCGTAGGACGAGAATTAAGGTGACAAAGTTGAAAAGAGTATACACTTTTCAGAATTTATGCGCGCTCCCGTGACACCCTGGGTCCCATATCGCACTATTGAGGGGTGGCGTGCGGGGTGAGCGAAAGTGTTAATATAGTGTGTGAGGCTTTATACAAAAACAAACAACCAAAACAAAACATGTTGTATATATATATATATATATATATATATATATATATATATATATATATATATATATATATATATATAGCTTAATCCGGGTTTGAACTCGCAACTCCAAGAATACGCATCACTTATATACACTTTACCACTGGACCACTGCAGGACACTTGATGCTGAGGTATCAATTTAATGACGTAAATGCCATTTCCACAAAT
>NW_027189142.1:713820-742703 GCF_040958095.1 Procambarus clarkii
TCGCAAACCATACTCAGGCCCCCCCTCCCCCCCCTCACCCAACAACAGTCGACACCCCGAGAATAGTGGCAGCTATCATAATAGCGCAGATATCAGCACAAGGAGACACGAGGAAGGCAATTTCCAACATCCAACAAATCCTACTAGCAAACAACCTCCCTCCAATAGTCATCCCTCCCAGCTTGGCGTCACAACCAGTACAACCCCTAACACCTCCCCCCATCACCCCACAAGCACTTACACCACCACCACCCCTTATTACTCCCCAGACACCAAACCCAGTATCACCCCCACCCCTTATCACACTCCAGGCATCAAACCCAGTACCACCCTCACCCCTCACCACCTCCCAGACAAATAACCCAGCACCACCCACACCCTCTTCCCCACCTTCTATCACACCCCAGGCAACAAACCCAGTACAACCCCCACCTCTCATCACCTCCCAGACAGAAAACCCAGCACCACCCCTACTCTCTTCCCCACCCCCCATCACCCCCCAGGCATCAAACCCAGTACCACCCCTACTCTCGCCCCCACCCCTCACCACCTCACAGACAACAAACCCAACACCACCCCCTCCCCCCATCACCCCCCAAACACCAAACACAGAACCATCTACACCCTCCCCTGACACCCAGGCCTCTAACTGCTTCTCACAGACCATGCTCCCCATGACAGCTACCCCTCTTCAGTCAAAAAGATCAAGTTCACCAAAACACAAAACAACTCTTCAAGTGAAAAGAACAAACTCACCTAAACAAAACAAAAAATTTCTGCATGCAAGACGAACAACCCCAATACACAAGAAAACCAACCCATCAATTAAAAAGAAATCAGATACCAAGAAACATGTAACCTCCCTCACCTTAGCCCACACGCCCAACACGTCAACTCACCTCACGCCCAACACGCTAGCCAACCTCACGCCCCTAACCCAATACCACACAGGTACAAAGCCCAAAATCCCACAAAATTTGCCCCAAAACGTGTCTTTCTCAGCCAAGAGGACTAACACCTCCCCAGACCACTCCCTCACCCCTACACCAAAACTTCCTAAATTCATACCAGACACCATGCAAAACGGACGCCATACATATCTCCTACCCAAATCTATAATTACCAAATCTGTCTACACAACGAATCAATCCACAAAGGAGAACCCCTCCGGTTCTAATGCCACAAACACTCCCCCAACAAGTCAATAAATATGAAAATCACACAATTTAACGTTAGAGCATATTACAACATCAGACACCTAATTGCTAACTTTGTGGAGAATGAAAGACCGGATGTGCTGCTACTAAACAGCACATGCGTGACGAACTCTCACAAAATTAGACATTTTGGCTTCACAACATACCAATCTCCTGATGAAGCTTACGAAGGGGTTGCTATTCTAATAAAGAACACCTATAAACATGACCTCCTCACTACCAACTGGCAACACAAACACTTCCTAGCAGTCCGCATTCACACTCAACACGGGCAGATGATCATTGGTACCACATACATTCGTCCAAACTTGGGTCTCCCCCTCCAGGACCTAAACACTCTCTTCAACCACACACACATACCAGTCTTCCTCCTAGCAGACCTAAATGCAAAACACCAAACATTCAACCATCGCCAACACAACATGCACGGTCAACAACTACACCAACTCCACCAAAACAAACACCTCACCTTCCTTGGCCCTGACTTCCAAACAACCTACACACACAATGGAACTGGGAGACCAGATCTAATCCTCACCAACAGAGCAGGCACACACCTACAACACTACATCACACCCGGACCCCTCACTGGCTCAGATCACATACCCATATCACTCACACTCTCCAGCAACCCCATACTCATCCCAGCCACCCCACAATATGACTATCAAAATGCAGACTGGGAAGCCTTCAAACAACACCTAACTGCCAGCACACAGCCCTACAACTTCCAAGACAAACCACACACAGACATAGATTCCCAAGTCCTCACCATCCAGAATAACATCATACAAGCAGCTGATGCTACCATTCCAAAAACAACCCACAAAACTAGATACTCCTTTTTTCCTTCGATCAGAACAAAAAGGCTACTCTCCTGCTATCACAACAGATTCACCCACAACCTTCACAGATACAATCAAGTAAACACAGACCTCACTATACTCAAAAACCACATACTCAACAGCCTTGACCAAGACCATGCTAACAACTGGGAGAAACTCATACATAAAGCTGAAATACAAAGAAAAACAACTCCACAACAATTCTGGAACTTCATAAAGAGGATCAGAGGAAACTCCTCCTCTTCTGCCTTTACATACATCACTCACAACAATCAAAACTACACCGATCCCTCAGAAGTAATAGGCATATTCAAACAACACTGGCAGGACATCTTCAATCCCCACCCCCCACAACCA
This sequence comes from Procambarus clarkii, assembly GCF_040958095.1. Lineage (NCBI taxonomy): Eukaryota > Metazoa > Arthropoda > Malacostraca > Decapoda > Cambaridae > Procambarus > Procambarus clarkii. Next base: position 716,240 of record NW_027189142.1, read on the forward strand.
ACAGCAATACAAAACATAAACAGAGTAGAAACATGGATACGACACAACCCTCATGCCATCACACACTACCCTACCATTGACCTCACGACACTAGACGACTTAGAAAGTGACCTCACAGAATCAATACTACCTGAAGAAGTTAAACTCATGCTCAAGAACACCAGACGTAAAGCCCCAGGAGCCTCTGGCATTGGCCAAGCTCTCCTCAAGCAACTTCCAGACCCCCTAATCTTTGCACTCACAGACGTCTACAACGCCTCACTAGCATCAGGATATTTCCCAAGCCCATTCAAAGAAGCCACAGCAATCCTCATTCCAAAACCCCAAAAATCCCCGACAGACCCTAAGAACTACAGACCGATCAGCTTACTAGAGACATTAGGAAAAGTATACGAAAAACTCATTAATCATAAACTCAGGAATCACCTAGAACACAAAAACATATTGACAGACAAACAATTTGGCTTCAGACAACACCGCTCAACACAAGACGCACTGAACATAATAACAAACTACCTCTCCATAAATAAACACCAAAGGGCCAAGACGGCCCTCATTGCAAAGGACGTCGAAAAAGCTTTTGACACCGTATGGCACGACGGCCTGCGTTACAAACTCTGCACTCTGTTTCAACTATCTGATAACATGCAGAGGCTACTTTGCAGCTTTCTAACAAATAGAAAGATGCAGATCAAGTTCCTCAGCAAGCTGTCTTGTTATTTCAACCTAAATGCAGGTGTCCCTCAGGGCTCAGTTCTTTCACCAACCTTATACATACTCTATATAAACGACATCCCTGACCCAGTATACTGGACATCAATGACCCTTTGCTACGCTGACGACGTAACCCAACTGATCACAGACTATACGATTAACGCCCTCACACAGAAAGCACAACAAGAAATAGACAAAGTCACCCTCTGGGAACACGACTGGCGAATAAAAACAAACCCCAACAAGTCAAAAATAACATACTTTTTCTACAACAAACGACGTAACCCTGACCCAGTAAAACTCTACTCTCAATCACCAGATGCAACCCAGATCCCAAGAGTCAACAAAACCACAGTACTTGGACTCACACTAGACTTTAACCTTCGCTTTCACACACACATAACACCCAAGAAAGCTATAGCCTCAAACGCCCTATCAAAACTCTACCCACTTAAACATGCCTCCCAAGCCACCAAGCTCTACTTATACAAAACACTTATTCTCCCACTCCTAACATATGCACCGATCCCACTCACACTTGCAGCACCAACAAATAGGAAGAAACTCCAGCGTACCCAGAACAGGGCTCTGAGATGGGTGTTCGATACCCATTGGCAGGACTTCACCACCAGTGAGGCCCTGCATGAGAGGGCGAACATCCCACCTCTGAACATAACCTGGGATACTATGGGGAAGAAACAGATTGACAGAATTCTCACCTATCATGACAACTACGACACGTTCCTCAGAAACGTCCTAAGCAGACCCAGACATACGCACAACCTCTTTAACCTGATCGACGATCCACCTCCTGCTCCGTCCTTTACATAACCCCTCTCCTATAATATCACTACTCAAATCACCAAACTTCCAACTATAACCTCCTAACTCTTCTCCCCCCTCTTTAGGGGGGGACCAACTAGCTCCCGTTTTCTGGTGCCTTGGGTGGGCCGCGATGCTGATTGACAGATCAAAAACCACATCTGGTGTGAGCCTCCAGGGCACACCCAGCTGAGGACTGCTGTCTCCGTGGGTGCTCAGAAAAGACGAAATGTTGTCACAGATCCGATTCCTTGCCTTCACTGCCTAGTCTGGTCATAACGATTTCAATGCCATGCAGCTGGGTCTAGCCCTGGCACTTTACCTCATACTGAAAACCCTTCCTCTCACCCCCACTAATTCTTCCCCTATCCCCACTTCCACGCTCACCCATTAGGGTATCTTGACCTATATTTAAATGAATGAATGAATGGCATTCGTCAATTCGATTCACACAACTTCAACACCATGACTGGACGCGGCAAGGGAGGCAAGGGACTCGGAAAGGGTGGCGCCAAGCGTCATCGTAAGGTGCTACGTGACAACATCCAGGGCATCACCAAGCCCGCTATTCGTCGCTTAGCTCGTCGTGGCGGCGTGAAGCGTATTTCGGGTCTCATCTACGAAGAGACCCGTGGCGTCCTGAAGGTGTTCCTCGAGAACGTCATCCGTGATGCTGTAACCTACACGGAACACGCCAAGAGGAAGACCGTCACTGCCATGGACGTGGTGTACGCTCTGAAGCGCCAGGGTCGTACCCTCTACGGATTCGGCGGATAAGAGCTTGGCTAATCCATCGATTCCACCCACCACCACCTCAAAACGGGACCTAATTAGGTCCCTATACTTTTTTACTGAAGGGCTTAATAGACGATAACATAAATTGTTTTGATATCAGCTAGCACATTGGGTCTTATGAAATCTATTTTTTATCCTCGCATGCTTAAAGGGACTCTGATTGGGGAGGGAGGGGGGGGGGGGAAGGTTTGTTACGTTATATACTAGCAGAGCAGGATCATTGGTGGGGGGGGGGGGTGAGGGGGAGAGAGAGAGAGAGAGAGATCTTTCCCAACTCTTCCTTTTTACATGAGTGAGCTACCCGTTTTATTCATTTTATCCTTCTCAGAGCTGTTTTGATAGTATCCAAATGATGGTAAATGAAAAGGGAGGACACGAATATCTACCCAGAATTCAGGACTGGCAATCGATATGCATGTTTGAGTGCGAATCTTTTTCTCTCTCAACTTAGGTATACGTTTATGTCGTACCTAAAAGCGAGAACCACACTATTGGGACAAGTATGCAAGGCCCAATTTTCCTAACAAGCACAGTTAATTTTGTTATTTTCGAACATTTCTTTCCAAATTGGTTTATACCAATTAACAGTATTATATTAAGATCATGAATTGCTGGGTTAGGTTAGGTTAGGTTAGGTTAGGTTAGCTTAGCTTAGGTTAGGTTAGGTTAGGTTAGGTTAGGTTAGCTTAGCTTAGCTTGGGTTAGCTTAGGTTAGGTTAGGTTAGCTTAGCTTGGGTTAGCATAGGTTAGGTTAGGTTTGATTACATTTCTATGTTAGATTTAACTCAAATTCAAAACAATTGCAGTCATTCGGCTTGTTAGTCAACTTGCCTCTAATAGGGGCAATTTGTCTAACAAGACTATTTAGTTTTGTGTGCATATATATATATATATATATATATATATATATATATATATATATATATATATATATATATATATATATATATATATATATATATATATATATATATATATATATATTATAGCTTCAAGACTCCGAACCAATATAGAAGCATCAAGAGGAAGTGCTTGTGTTATGGGCCAATAGGCCTTCTGCAGTTACTTCCATTCTTATGTTTTTATTCCCATTGGTTCGTGTTTTATCTTGTGTAAATGTCAATCACCTCACCAAAAACTTTGGTACCATATCACCTCACCCATGTATGTGTGTATATATATATATATATATATATATATATATATATATATATATATATATATATATATATATATATATATATATATATATATATATATATATATATATATAATATACAGAGTAAATCTACCCCAAAAGTAATGATTTATTTGTCTACAAAACTAAACTCTTTTTGGAATCATATGAGGCCCCTCCACTGAGGGGGGAGGCCTGGATGTTTATTGTCATGTGTATTCATGCTGCTTGCATGTCGTCGTTTATTTTGCCTTTGTTGTTTTCTTGACAGCTTTCTTTGCCTTGGGTGGTTTGGGAGATTTTGAAGCTCTCTTTATTTTGGGCTTTTTGTTCCCAACAACAAGCTGCTGCTGCTGCTGCTTCTTTTTCAAGGCTGTAGGTGGTTTGTTGCTTGTGGCGGCTTTCTTGGGAGTTACCACGGCCTTCTTTGCTGCTGTAGATGGTTTCTTGGTTGTGGTGGCTTTCTTGGGAGTTAGAACGGCCCTCTTCTCTGCTACGGCCAGCTTGAATGATCCACTAGCTCCACTTCCCTTGGTCTGAACAAGAATGCCGTCAGCCACTGCTTTCTTGAGAAATCTTCGGATGTAAATGGCGATCTTGGCAGCCTCGACTTTGTTGTTGGCAACAACGTACTTCTTGATTGCTTGTAGAGACGAGCCCTTACGGTCTTTGAGTGCTGCGACCGCGGCTAGAACCATTTGACTAGTTTTCGGGTGAGCAACCTGGACGCGAGGTTTCCTGGTGGTGGCCACCACAGCAGCAGCAGCCGCAGCCTTCTTGGTAGGCTTTGCTTCTACCATGATGATGATGAGATAACCAAGGTGATGAGAGACGCTCAGACAGTCACGGGGGAATGATGCTGCCGCCGCTTGAGCCGAACCTATTTATGTGCCGGCACGGTACAGAAGCTGCAACCTGGCAACTCGTCCACCAATCACGACGGTTGGTTTTACGGCTCCGAAACCTGGATCCCATATCTTCTCTAAAATAGAAGCATTTGTTCATGTTCTTTGTAAAAGTATCATAAAGCAGGACAGATGAGACAAATATCATAAAAACTGAAGAGCAGATGAGCACACACATGTATGTATTACAAAAGAAAATCCACAAATTCATTAGAAATTGGCAGGGTAGGCTGAGGAAGTAGGTAGATGTAAAATGTCTGTAAATGGCGAAAGAACATAAACCCAAGACTGAATAAACGATGTTAAATATCCATGCCAAGGAGACAAAAATATGTTAGGATACAATTACCATTAAGACACCACAAGAAGGTCCGTATCCTGCCGTGATGACTAAAAAGAGTTGGTTATTAGCCACAATGTGTAGGCAGTCTCATGCCAACGGCCATACCACGTTGAGAACACCGCTTCTCGTCCGATCAGCGAAGTTAAGCAACGTTGGGTTTGGTTAGTACTTGGATGGGTGACCGCCTGGGAACACCAAATGCTGTTGGCAATAATGTTTTTTGTTTTGTTTTGTTTTGTTTCGTTTGTTTTTGTTTGAATGGCTGGCTGGCTGGCTGGCTCCACGGGAAATTCACGGAGTTGTGTGGAATAAGGCCTGGTAAAATGAATTAATATGTATGTCATGTTTAAAACAAACTCGCTTAATATAGTGTGTGAGGCTTTATACAAAAACAAACAACCAAAACAAAACATGTTGTATATATATATATATATATATATATATATATATATATATATATATATATATATATATATATATATATATATAGCTTAATCCGGGTTTGAACTCGCAACTCCAAGAATACGCATCACTTATATACACTTTACCACTGGACCACTGCAGGACACTTGATGCTGAGGTATCAATTTAATGACGTAAATGCCATTTCCACAAATAAATGATAATTTAAAAGTATTTGTATGTACAAATCTTTTCTGTTTAAAAGGCTACAATATCAGTTACTGATATAATTTGTGTTAATGTTTCTATACCCACAGGAAGGCATGTTTTTGCTTATATGTAAGGGGTACGGAGAAGGAATCCACAGACCATCATTCCCCTTCCCCCCCCCCCCCCTCCCACCTACTACCACCACCACCACCACCACCACCACTACTCACCACCAATCACCACCAATCACCACCACCACCAATCACCACCAATCACCACCACCACACCTAACCGAAAACCCCCTAACACATCAACCCTCCCCCCAATCAACAGGCGAAATAATAACCCTCAAATGCCTGCCTGCCTGCCTGCCTGCCAGCCAGCCAATACTAACGGTCTTCTCAGAAAGAAAATCTCTTTGTATCTGTATTACTTGATGAAATGTATGATTCTAATAATGAAAATAAATTGTTATGTCGGTTGTATGAGCATAATGACCAATATGCACGTGATATGAATGAATTAAATAGTGTAGTTTTAAGTAATTAGGTTGTAGACACATTAAGCGGATATGATATTTGACGCGTCCAGAACTGGTGATTTTTGGTTTAGTTTTAAATGCACCACCACCACCACCACCACCATTGCTTCCCCAGAGCCTAATTAAGGACCGGTAAAAGGAGTCAATATGTATGTCATCTATAAAACCAAAGAATGAATAAAAACACACACACACACACCTACATAATAGTACTAGGAAGATTGTATGGCATAAAAAAAAAAAAAAAAGTACTCCCATTGGGTCGTTTGAACTCGCGACTTCCAAAACACCAGCCACACACCTTACCACCCAGCCACCATAGAGTTGGTATAATTGTGCAACTTTAGTTATAAAACTAAAGTTCTTATTGTCTCAAATCTTATTGTCTGTTCTATGAAAAGGCATGATGTAAATTATGTATTTTTTGAATGATTGAATTGTAGGCACATTAAGCGGATTCGATATTTGATATATCCAGAAAAGGTGATTTCTGTTCAGTTTTAAAATGCATCACCGTTAACGCTAAAGGACTGGTAAAACGACTCGATGTTTGTCATTTTTAAAATAAACACTAAAACTAGGCCCTTAACATATATAATGTTTGAATATAAATTGAATGCATATAAATACAAAGTGGGAGTGGCTGGCTGGCTGGCTGCCTGCCTGCCTGGCTGGCTGGCTGGCTGGCTGGCTGGTTGGCTGACTGGCTGGCTGCCTGGCTGCCTGCCTGCCTGCCTGCCTGCCTGCCTGCCTGCCTGCCTGGCTGGCTGGCTGGCTGGCTGGCTGGCTGGCTGGCTGGCTGGCTGGCTGGCTGGCTGCCCGCCCGCCCGCCCGCCCGCCTGCTTGCCTTGCCTTGCCTTGCCTTGCCTTGCCTTGCCTTGGCTGTCCTGTCCTGTTATTGCCTTGCCTTGCCTTGCCTTGCCTTGCCTTGCCCTGCCCTGCCTTGGCTGCAGCTGGCTGGCTAGGCCGTAATCAACTCTAACAACACCACAGCCACATCACACCATCACTCAATCACCCATCACCCACCACCGGCCCCAGTCTCCCAGCCTCTCTTATATACCCGAGCAGGCCCTTTAAATTATTTGAATTGTTGCACTTCGGCCAATGGCACGATCGCTGCTGCTCAAACATATTCTGGTTCACAAGTATTATAATATATTATATTATATTATATTATATATATATATATATATATATATATATATATATATATATATATATATATATATATATATATATATATATATATATATTTATTCATGAAACACATTAAAACCTTGATCATTTATTCATTCGTTACGTCTAGTGAAGAATTGCTTTTGTTCATTTGTATGATTAAAAATTGATAGAATATGAATTCCTCGCTTAAAGTAAAATATAAAATATATATTGGATTTATATGATTGGTTAATATTCCAAGTGATGCTGAATATCCCCTATAATTTTGTTTTGTTTGTTTGTTTGTTATGTACACATTCCAAATGAAATCAATATAAATGTTATTATTAATGTTTGAAAGTTGATTGTCTACTTGAATCTCTCTATTAAAGTGTGTGTGGCTCCGGATGGAGCCTGGTTATGGTATTTGTCGTGGTGGGTGGCAGAAGTGCTTACTTCTTCTCTGTCTTCTTTGGCAAAAGAACTGCCTGAATGTTTGGAAGAACACCTCCCTGTGCAATGGTTACGCCAGACAGAAGTTTGTTGAGTTCTTCGTCGTTGCGGATGGCCAACTGCAAGTGACGTGGGATGATACGGGTCTTCTTGTTGTCACGTGCGGCGTTACCGGCGAGCTCCAGAACTTCGGCAGCGAGGTATTCCATGACGGCTGCCAGGTAGACAGGAGCGCCAGCACCGACGCGTTCGGCGTAGTTGCCCTTACGCAGCAGACGGTGAATTCTGCCCACGGGGAACTGAAGTCCGGCCCTGCTGGAGCGAGACTTTGACTTGCCCTTCACTTTGCCTCCCTTGCCGCGTCCTGACATTGCTGCTGCTGTTGTGGGTTTGTGGTGGTTTTTACGTTATGCCGCCCCGCAGATCGAGCTTCGTGTTATATACCCCGCTCAGGATCAAGGGAGCCCGCCACTGACCAATCAGCGCGCTCCGCCACGCGACCCGCTCTGAGCTGAGTCGCGAGCGGGATATAAAAGGAAAGCTCGCCTCGCGCAAAAGTTCATTATTGTATCGCAACGCCAGCCAGCACGAGCATCATCATGCCACCCAAGGCATCTGGAAAGGCTGCCAAGAAGGCCGGAAAGGCCCAGAAGGCCATTGCCAAGGGCGATAAGAAAAAGAAGCGCAGGAGGAAGGAGAGCTACAGCATCTACATCTACAAAGTGCTGAAGCAGGTCCACCCCGACACTGGTATCTCTTCCAAAGCCATGTCGATCATGAACTCGTTCGTGAACGACATCTTCGAGCGCATCGCCGCCGAGGCTTCTCGCCTGGCCCACTACAACAAGCGTTCCACCATTACCAGTCGGGAGATCCAGACGGCTGTAAGGCTCCTGTTGCCCGGAGAACTGGCCAAGCACGCCGTCTCTGAGGGCACTAAGGCCGTCACCAAGTACACCTCCTCCAAGTAAACGGCTTACTTACTGCCCTGTGGTGGTGGCTTGGCCTCAAACCAACAAACTCGGCTCCATTGGAGCCACACTTTAATTTCTAAAGAGATTGTGAGTGTTAGACACCAATACTATTATAACAAAAACCTCTGTCACTGAAAGCAAATAGCTATAAAATGAGAATATTTATGAAACTGTCTGTGTGTGTTTCTCTCTCTCAGTGTCTGTCTGTCTGTCTGTCTGTCTGTCTGTCTGTCTGTCTGCCTGCCTGCCTGCCTGTCTGTCTGTCTGTCTGTCTGTCTGTCTGTCTGTCTGTCTGTCTGTCTGTCTGTCTGTCTGTCTTGTCTGTCTTGTCTGTCTGTCTGTGTGTGTCTCTCTCTCTCTCTCTCTCTCTCTCTCTCTCTCTCTCTCTCTCTCTCTCTCTCTCTCTCTCTCTCTCTCTCTCTCTCTCTCTCTCTCTCTCTCTCTCTCTCAACACATATAAGCACTCGGTATCTTTTTTCTAGAGATTAGAGATTCATTGTTATGTTCCACATTAGGATTACTATGCAGGCCACCCTCTTAGGTTTGAAAATGTCAAGAAAACGGTTAATTTAAAATGTCATCTCCTAACTTAACAGATTAAGCCAGAGGACCGAAAACAGAATAAAACAGGACTGGACAGTATATGTCACTTATACAAGCTGCTTTTATTTCTAGTACAGTATGACAATTTTTATTTTGGGGGTGGGGGTGATCCTTGACAGTGCATAAGAGTGAAAAGCGACGGCGTTTTGTTTGTAAGAGAACAGGTTGTACTACAAATGACTTGATTTATTGATATCACATGTATGTATGACACCTAAATTATGCTAGGAATGTCTGAAATCTCCTTAGAAGGATATTTTGGCCCTGAGAAGGGCCGAGTTTGGTGTATACTAGGGTGGTCGATTTAGCTTATGCACGCTCTCCACGGATACGGCGAGCAAGCTGAATGTCCTTTGGCATGATGGTGACACGCTTGGCGTGGATGGCACAGAGGTTAGTGTCCTCGAAGAGACCGACCAGGTAAGCCTCGGATGCCTCCTGTAAAGCCATGACGGCAGACGACTGGAAGCGAAGATCGGTCTTGAAGTCCTGGGCAATCTCGCGCACCAGACGCTGGAAGGGAAGTTTCCTGATGAGCAACTCGGTGCTCTTCTGGTAACGACGGATCTCACGCAGGGCGACCGTTCCGGGCCTGTAACGGTGAGGCTTCTTCACACCCCCTGTGGCAGGAGCAGACTTGCGTGCTGCCTTGGTGGCCAGCTGCTTACGAGGAGCCTTGCCTCCCGTGGACTTGCGAGCAGTCTGCTTGGTGCGAGCCATGGTGAACAACTGTGGTTTGTGATGGCCGGCGCTGAACTGAACTGAACTGAATAATACAGAAGAAGATGCCCATTGGGGCGAGCCTTGAAGTGGGGACAGCTGAAGGGTAGTCGGTGAGAGGAAATGCTGAAGTTGAAGAAAAAGTGCCAGGGCTAAACCCAGCTGCGTGGCAATACATCGATGCTGCAAACAACCCAACAACTGGCTAGGCTTGGAGGCGGGTCTGGAAGGCGGCGGTGGCAGTGCTTCAGCATTCAAGGTGGAAACAATCAGTCTTCATGTGGTGTCTTCTTCTTCTTCAATTTGGTGTTTCTTCTTTCTTCTTGCTTCGAGTAATCATTTGATGTTTGTAATCGGCGTAGTCTGGTGGGAAAAGGTCCTTTGACAATGTGGTTTCGTCGCATTCAACGAAGATTACTTCGTTCCTTAGTATGTACTTTGAGTTTGGATCATTCAGCAGGCATTCCGCATACCTTGTGTTGAGTATTTTGCTGGAGAGGCGTCTGTATTCGGGAGTTCCAAGTGTAAGTTGTTCACGTTGATCATATAGTGCGGAGACTCTTGGAGACTCCTGTGTTGCTGGAGATGGTGATTGTGCTTCAACGTCAATCGAGGCAGTAGAGTCATCATCGGAAAACAAGTGTTGGTTTTCAGAAGCATCAGGTGTAGGTACCTGTGAAGCTGGTGTAGTCTCGGGTGCGGCTGGTGTATTTTCTGGTGAAGCTGGTGAAGTTGGTGCAGTCTCAGGTACCACTGGAGAAGTAGATGGTTCGTCTGGAGTAGTAGCAGTGTGCAAGGATGTTGCAGAGTCTGTAGCAGGTTGCACAGGGTGGGCGTCAGCAGACAGGATATCTGCCAATGCATTTGAAGAGATGGTGATGTTGATGTTAGAGGCAGAAGTGGTATTTGTTGCTGAAGTCGTATTGGTGTTGGCTGAGGCTGTTGTTGTGAAGAGCTCGTCACGAACAGTAAATGTTGGTAAACCGTTGTCAGCGTACAAAATGTTCAGAATTCGTACAAATTCCTTGGTGTTCGTGCCTGCAATCATTTCAGCAGTGCGGATGAGTCCCATTATGACGTTATGGTTCCTGTTAGGGAGCAGCATCTGGTGTGGTGAGGGCTGGCTTGTTGATTCAGCAGAGTAAAGTTGTGGCTGTTGCTGCTGCGTCGATGATTGGTTGGCGGGCTGGGACCCAGGGCCCCAATGGGATGCAGTCTGTGCAGAAGCTCCGCCCCCTCCCGGAAGCAGAGGAAAGTTGGCGGCTTGCACGTTGAATGTTGACGGTTCTCGTCGTGTGGTGTTGGCTTGCCTGGCTTCGGTCATCTTCTGTATTTCTTGACGTCTTTTTGGACACTCAGCAGAGACGGCAGTATGGTGACCTTGGCAGAGAAGGCATTTGAGGAAGTCGCTGGTGCATTGTTTGAAGTGGTGACTCTCGGCGCACTTGCTGCACCGTTGGTCCTGAGATGGGCAATTTTTAGTGAAGTGCTCATAACTATAGCACTTAAAACACTGTCGTAGCTGGTAGTAATGTTCTCTTGTTATTTGTCGGGGTGTACAAGCGAGGCCGAAGCACCGGAAGCCGTTGGTGGTAGCAGAGGTAGCTTCCTCAGGCGAGGTGAAGGTGACCTTCATAGTGGAGAGGTGGCTGTCCTGCACAGGGATGAATTTTACGGTGACTGCAGTCAAGGAAGGGTTGTCTTCGGTTATGCTGGTGGCGACGTCGGTGGTAGCTTTTTCGGAGATGAGGGAGCTCACTCTCCTTACGAAAACAGTCCTGGCTGCGAGGTAGTGTCGTGGTGGGGTGAGGAACATGTGCGCCTCCTCGAGAGCAGTGAGGTGAATGGGGTTAAAGAGGCGTTGTACGGCCTCGGCACTGCTGAACAGCAGTTGAGGGGGTCCATCATCGTTGAGTACGACGTCCAGGGGTGCAACATTGGTTGTAGTGGTGATCAAATCCGATATCTCTGATCGAGTAGGGGTCTGGTTCCCTCTGAATCGTACCTTGATTCGGTAGATCATGGCTCTAATCGTTGCTGCCTAATGTTTACCCACCCGGCAGTGCTGGGTGCAGGAGAGCCTGATCTAGAGGGTTGCACTTTCCTTAAGAGGTCTCCCGTCTCTTACCGGTTTAATGCACCGGATCAGGGTGGGGTCTGACCTCTTAAAGCAAAGTACTCTGAAAAGGCCGGATTAACGGATTAAAAAGTCCATAGAGCTGGCAAGCAGGGGATGGAAGAACGGGGCGAGGTTGCAGAAATCTTGAGCAAGGATCTGGAGATGAGGTGAAGAGGGGAGATGAAAGATCGGTGGCCCAACCACCGTGGATTTGAGCTTGATCAGATGAAAGTAGAATTGAGTAGGGTGTCATTTGCAATACACACAGAGGCCGGGAACGCAAGCAGCTGGCAGTGGAGGTTTGATGTCAGATGATGTTAAGTCAGTTCGTTAGGAGTCTTCTTTCTTGTTGATTTCACCAAACTTTGATCGTTGTTCTTTTTTTTGGGCTTGTCGGTCTTGGTGGTCACGGTTCGTGTTGATGCTTGAAGGTGATCTTTCCTTGGGGGTGATGGTGTACCGACAGATACGTCCTCATCCGATTCATCAGATGAGTGAGGAGCAGGGGTGTTGACACGCTGGGGTAGATTTCTTGAAGGTTGGGTTCTTGAGGGTTGATGTCTTGAAGGTAGAGTTCTCGGAGGGTGTGTAACAGCGGTAGGTACTGCAGCAGAAGGTGCTGCATAGTCGGTACCCTCTATAGGGTCACACCAAGGGTCGATAGCAGCGAAATTCGCCACTGAGACGGGTGAAGGGACAGCAGCAGCTGGAGAAGCGTGTGGAGCAGGAGCTGACAGTATGTCAGAAAGCGTGGCTGCGTTCACAGTGATGTCATGGTTGGTAACGGGAACTGATGCAGAAGTGGGGGTCACATGAGGCAGAGTCTTGTGAGCTGTAGGTACCCGAACAGGATCTGAGGGCTGCATTGCAGTGGCGGAATCGTCGTCGTCGGATGTAGAGTCAGCATCCTCCTCTACAGGGTCAGTTGTTGGAGATGAACGCGGAGCGTTGAAAACTTCCTCAGGAACAATGAAGGTAGGGAGACCGTTCGCCTTGTACAGAATTTTCAGAAGCCTCACGAATTCTCGGGGGTTATTGCCAGCAGTAATTCTGGCTGTTGATATCAGAGCTTTTACTGTGCTCTGCCCAATTAGCTTTGTCTTTGGTTGGGCCGGTGGCGATGGCTGGCTCGACGAATCGCTGGTTTGCGTTTGGGAGCTGGCTCCCCATTGGCTGGTAGTAGCAGTGGGACGTCCTCCCGGGAGCTCCGGGAAGATGGCGGCTTGGGCGTTGAAACCTGAAGTAGAGGTGGTCGCTGATTGGCTTGTTGCTTCAGAGGTACTGGCTCCGGTTGAAGATGTGGATTTCTCCATGTTTTTAATAGCGTTTTGTCTGTGAGGACAATGTATGGAGATTGCTGGATGATCGCCTTTGCACAGCAAGCAGCATAGTGTTTCAGACTTGCAGATGGCCGGCGCCGAAAAATTTTTGCTTATATACGCCGTCTCGAGGCGCTTGCTCGAGCGCCATTGGCTGCTCGACTCGCCTACGTCACCCCGTTGCCCCTCCCCTCCTTCCTCTGGCTGCAGCCAACAGGCGGCTCACCTCAATCACTATTATCGCTGATTTTGCTCTATTTTTTGGATTTGTGCAAAAGTCATTTCACAGGGACGTGAAACAGACGAGTAGGCAACTGCAGTTTTGAAAGCGTTGTGAGAAAGCCGTGTCTACTCGACCACAAGCGTAAAGTAAGGGCAGGCAGGAGTTGCAATGCTACTAGTACGTCCGCTTGATGGGATATAGTCGGGAAATCGTGCGGGCATTCGTCAATTCGATTCACACAACTTCAACACCATGACTGGACGCGGCAAGGGAGGCAAGGGACTCGGAAAGGGTGGCGCCAAGCGTCATCGTAAGGTGCTACGTGACAACATCCAGGGCATCACCAAGCCCGCTATTCGTCGCTTAGCTCGTCGTGGCGGCGTGAAGCGTATTTCGGGTCTCATCTACGAAGAGACCCGTGGCGTCCTGAAGGTGTTCCTCGAGAACGTCATCCGTGATGCTGTAACCTACACGGAACACGCCAAGAGGAAGACCGTCACTGCCATGGACGTGGTGTACGCTCTGAAGCGCCAGGGTCGTACCCTCTACGGATTCGGCGGATAAGAGCTTGGCTAATCCATCGATTCCACCCACCACCACCTCAAAACGGGACCTAATTAGGTCCCTATACTTTTTTACTGAAGGGCTTAATAGACGATAACATAAATTGTTTTGATATCAGCTAGCACATTGGGTCTTATGAAATCTATTTTTTATCCTCGCATGCTTAAAGGGACTCTGATTGGGGAGGGAGGGGGGGGGGAAGGTTTGTTACGTTATATACTAGCAGAGCAGGATCATTGGTGGGGGGGGGGGGGTGAGGGGGAGAGAGAGAGAGAGAGAGATCTTTCCCAACTCTTCCTTTTTACATGAGTGAGCTACCCGTTTTATTCATTTTATCCTTCTCAGAGCTGTTTTGATAGTATCCAAATGATGGTAAATGAAAAGGGAGGACACGAATATCTACCCAGAATTCAGGACTTTGGTTTGGTTTGATGTCCATAGGGAATGGAAAGGATGGGGGAGGTAGAGGGATGGGGAGATGAAATTCAGGAAGAGGATGCGGGTGTAGAGAGAGAGGAGGTTTGAAAGTTCGGTGGCCTGTCCACCATGGGTTGACATTTTTGTATGTGTTGTTTGTTTGCGTATGTGTTATGTTGGGTTGGCAATCGATATGCATGTTTGAGTGCGAATCTTTTTCTCTCTCAACTTAGGTATACGTTTATGTCGTACCTAAAAGCGAGAACCACACTATTGGGACAAGTATGCAAGGCCCAATTTTCCTAACAAGCACAGTTAATTTTGTTATTTTCGAACATTTCTTTCCAAATTGGTTTATCCAATTAACAGTATTATATTAAGATCATGAATTGCTGGGTTAGGTTAGGTTAGGTTAGGTTAGGTTAGCTTAGCTTAGGTTAGGTTAGGTTAGGTTAGGTTAGGTTAGCTTAGCTTAGCTTGGGTTAGCTTAGGTTAGGTTAGGTTAGCTTAGCTTGGGTTAGCATAGGTTAGGTTAGGTTTGATTACATTTCTATGTTAGATTTAACTCAAA
Organism: Procambarus clarkii; assembly: GCF_040958095.1. NCBI lineage: Eukaryota > Metazoa > Arthropoda > Malacostraca > Decapoda > Cambaridae > Procambarus > Procambarus clarkii. The sequence continues at coordinate 731,273 of NW_027189142.1, forward strand.
TTCAAAACAATTGCAGTCATTCGGCTTGTTAGTCAACTTGCCTCTAATAGGGGCAATTTGTCTAACAAGACTATTTAGTTTTGTGTGCATATATATATATATATATATATATATATATATATATATATATATATATATATATATATATATATATATATATATATATATATATATATATATATATATATTATAGCTTCAAGACTCCGAACCAATATAGAAGCATCAAGAGGAAGTGCTTGTGTTATGGGCCAATAGGCCTTCTGCAGTTACTTCCATTCTTATGTTTTTATTCCCATTGGTTCGTGTTTTATCTTGTGTAAATGTCAATCACCTCACCAAAAACTTTGGTACCATATCACCTCACCCATGTATGTGTGTATATATATATATATATATATATATATATATATATATATATATATATATATATATATATATATATATATATATATATATATAATATACAGAGTAAATCTACCCCAAAAGTAATGATTTATTTGTCTACAAAACTAAACTCTTTTTGGAATCATATGAGGCCCCTCCACTGAGGGGGGAGGCCTGGATGTTTATTGTCATGTGTATTCATGCTGCTTGCATGTCGTCGTTTATTTTGCCTTTGTTGTTTTCTTGACAGCTTTCTTTGCCTTGGGTGGTTTGGGAGATTTTGAAGCTCTCTTTATTTTGGGCTTTTTGTTCCCAACAACAAGCTGCTGCTGCTGCTGCTTCTTTTTCAAGGCTGTAGGTGGTTTGTTGCTTGTGGCGGCTTTCTTGGGAGTTACCACGGCCTTCTTTGCTGCTGTAGATGGTTTCTTGGTTGTGGTGGCTTTCTTGGGAGTTAGAACGGCCCTCTTCTCTGCTACGGCCAGCTTGAATGATCCACTAGCTCCACTTCCCTTGGTCTGAACAAGAATGCCGTCAGCCACTGCTTTCTTGAGAAATCTTCGGATGTAAATGGCGATCTTGGCAGCCTCGACTTTGTTGTTGGCAACAACGTACTTCTTGATTGCTTGTAGAGACGAGCCCTTACGGTCTTTGAGTGCTGCGACCGCGGCTAGAACCATTTGACTAGTTTTCGGGTGAGCAACCTGGACGCGAGGTTTCCTGGTGGTGGCCACCACAGCAGCAGCAGCCGCAGCCTTCTTGGTAGGCTTTGCTTCTACCATGATGATGATGAGATAACCAAGGTGATGAGAGACGCTCAGACAGTCACGGGGGAATGATGCTGCCGCCGCTTGAGCCGAACCTATTTATGTGCCGGCACGGTACAGAAGCTGCAACCTGGCAACTCGTCCACCAATCACGACGGTTGGTTTTACGGCTCCGAAACCTGGATCCCATATCTTCTCTAAAATAGAAGCATTTGTTCATGTTCTTTGTAAAAGTATCATAAAGCAGGACAGATGAGACAAATATCATAAAAACTGAAGAGCAGATGAGCACACACATGTATGTATTACAAAAGAAAATCCACAAATTCATTAGAAATTGGCAGGGTAGGCTGAGGAAGTAGGTAGATGTAAAATGTCTGTAAATGGCGAAAGAACATAAACCCAAGACTGAATAAACGATGTTAAATATCCATGCCAAGGAGACAAAAATATGTTAGGATACAATTACCATTAAGACACCACAAGAAGGTCCGTATCCTGCCGTGATGACTAAAAAGAGTTGGTTATTAGCCACAATGTGTAGGCAGTCTCATGCCAACGGCCATACCACGTTGAGAACACCGCTTCTCGTCCGATCAGCGAAGTTAAGCAACGTTGGGTTTGGTTAGTACTTGGATGGGTGACCGCCTGGGAACACCAAATGCTGTTGGCAATAATGTTTTTTGTTTTGTTTTGTTTTGTTTCGTTTGTTTTTGTTTGAATGGCTGGCTGGCTGGCTGGCTCCACGGGAAATTCACGGAGTTGTGTGGAATAAGGCCTGGTAAAATGAATTAATATGTATGTCATGTTTAAAACAAACTCGCTTAATATAGTGTGTGAGGCTTTATACAAAAACAAACAACCAAAACAAAACATGTTGTATATATATATATATATATATATATATATATATATATATATATATATATATATATATATAGCTTAATCCGGGTTTGAACTCGCAACTCCAAGAATACGCATCACTTATATACACTTTACCACTGGACCACTGCAGGACACTTGATGCTGAGGTATCAATTTAATGACGTAAATGCCATTTCCACAAATAAATGATAATTTAAAAGTATTTGTATGTACAAATCTTTTCTGTTTAAAAGGCTACAATATCAGTTACTGATATAATTTGTGTTAATGTTTCTATACCCACAGGAAGGCATGTTTTTGCTTATATGTAAGGGGTACGGAGAAGGAATCCACAGACCATCATTCCCCTTCCCCCCCCCCCCTCCCACCTACTACCACCACCACCACCACCACCACCACTACTCACCACCAATCACCACCAATCACCACCACCACCAATCACCACCAATCACCACCACCACACCTAACCGAAAACCCCCTAACACATCAACCCTCCCCCCAATCAACAGGCGAAATAATAACCCTCAAATGCCTGCCTGCCTGCCTGCCAGCCAGCCAATACTAACGGTCTTCTCAGAAAGAAAATCTCTTTGTATCTGTATTACTTGATGAAATGTATGATTCTAATAATGAAAATAAATTGTTATGTCGGTTGTATGAGCATAATGACCAATATGCACGTGATATGAATGAATTAAATAGTGTAGTTTTAAGTAATTAGGTTGTAGACACATTAAGCGGATATGATATTTGACGCGTCCAGAACTGGTGATTTTTGGTTTAGTTTTAAATGCACCACCACCACCACCACCACCATTGCTTCCCCAGAGCCTAATTAAGGACCGGTAAAAGGAGTCAATATGTATGTCATCTATAAAACCAAAGAATGAATAAAAACACACACACACACACCTACATAATAGTACTAGGAAGATTGTATGGCATAAAAAAAAAAAAAAAAGTACTCCCATTGGGTCGTTTGAACTCGCGACTTCCAAAACACCAGCCACACACCTTACCACCCAGCCACCATAGAGTTGGTATAATTGTGCAACTTTAGTTATAAAACTAAAGTTCTTATTGTCTCAAATCTTATTGTCTGTTCTATGAAAAGGCATGATGTAAATTATGTATTTTTTGAATGATTGAATTGTAGGCACATTAAGCGGATTCGATATTTGATATATCCAGAAAAGGTGATTTCTGTTCAGTTTTAAAATGCATCACCGTTAACGCTAAAGGACTGGTAAAACGACTCGATGTTTGTCATTTTTAAAATAAACACTAAAACTAGGCCCTTAACATATATAATGTTTGAATATAAATTGAATGCATATAAATACAAAGTGGGAGTGGCTGGCTGGCTGGCTGGCTGGCTGGTTGGCTGACTGGCTGGCTGCCTGGCTGCCTGCCTGCCTGCCTGCCTGCCTGCCTGCCTGCCTGGCTGGCTGGCTGGCTGGCTGGCTGGCTGGCTGGCTGGCTGGCTGCCCGCCCGCCCGCCCGCCCGCCCGCCCGCCTGCTTGCCTTGCCTTGCCTTGCCTTGCCTTGCCTTGGCTGTCCTGTCCTGTTATTGCCTTGCCTTGCCTTGCCTTGCCTTGCCTTGCCCTGCCCTGCCTTGGCTGCAGCTGGCTGGCTGGCCGTAAATCAACTCTTAACAACACCACACCACACCACACCATCACTCATCACCCATCACCCACCACCGGCCCCAGTCTCCCAGCCTCTCTTATATACCCGAGCAGGCCCTTTAAATTATTTGAATTGTTGCACTTCGGCCAATGGCACGATCGCTGCTGCTCAAACATATTCTGGTTCACAAGTATTATAATATATTATATTATATTATATTATATATATATATATATATATATATATATATATATATATATATATATATATATATATATATATATATATATATATATTTATTCATGAAACACATTAAAACCTTGATCATTTATTCATTCGTTACGTCTAGTGAAGAATTGCTTTTGTTCATTTGTATGATTAAAAATTGATAGAATATGAATTCCTCGCTTAAAGTAAAATATAAAATATATATTGGATTTATATGATTGGTTAATATTCCAAGTGATGCTGAATATCCCCTATAATTTTGTTTTGTTTGTTTGTTTGTTATGTACACATTCCAAATGAAATCAATATAAATGTTATTATTAATGTTTGAAAGTTGATTGTCTACTTGAATCTCTCTATTAAAGTGTGTGTGGCTCCGGATGGAGCCTGGTTATGGTATTTGTCGTGGTGGGTGGCAGAAGTGCTTACTTCTTCTCTGTCTTCTTTGGCAAAAGAACTGCCTGAATGTTTGGAAGAACACCTCCCTGTGCAATGGTTACGCCAGACAGAAGTTTGTTGAGTTCTTCGTCGTTGCGGATGGCCAACTGCAAGTGACGTGGGATGATACGGGTCTTCTTGTTGTCACGTGCGGCGTTACCGGCGAGCTCCAGAACTTCGGCAGCGAGGTATTCCATGACGGCTGCCAGGTAGACAGGAGCGCCAGCACCGACGCGTTCGGCGTAGTTGCCCTTACGCAGCAGACGGTGAATTCTGCCCACGGGGAACTGAAGTCCGGCCCTGCTGGAGCGAGACTTTGACTTGCCCTTCACTTTGCCTCCCTTGCCGCGTCCTGACATTGCTGCTGCTGTTGTGGGTTTGTGGTGGTTTTATGCCGCCCCGCAGATCGAGCTTCGTGTTATATACCCCGCTCAGGATCAAGGGAGCCCGCCACTGACCAATCAGCGCGCTCCGCCACGCGACCCGCTCTGAGCTGAGTCGCGAGCGGGATATAAAAGGAAAGCTCGCCTCGCGCAAAAGTTCATTATTGTATCGCAACGCCAGCCAGCACGAGCATCATCATGCCACCCAAGGCATCTGGAAAGGCTGCCAAGAAGGCCGGAAAGGCCCAGAAGGCCATTGCCAAGGGCGATAAGAAAAAGAAGCGCAGGAGGAAGGAGAGCTACAGCATCTACATCTACAAAGTGCTGAAGCAGGTCCACCCCGACACTGGTATCTCTTCCAAAGCCATGTCGATCATGAACTCGTTCGTGAACGACATCTTCGAGCGCATCGCCGCCGAGGCTTCTCGCCTGGCCCACTACAACAAGCGTTCCACCATTACCAGTCGGGAGATCCAGACGGCTGTAAGGCTCCTGTTGCCCGGAGAACTGGCCAAGCACGCCGTCTCTGAGGGCACTAAGGCCGTCACCAAGTACACCTCCTCCAAGTAAACGGCTTACTTACTGCCCTGTGGTGGTGGCTTGGCCTCAAACCAACAAACTCGGCTCCATTGGAGCCACACTTTAATTTCTAAAGAGATTGTGAGTGTTAGACACCAATACTATTATAACAAAAACCTCTGTCACTGAAAGCAAATAGCTATAAAATGAGAATATTTATGAAACTGTCTGTGTGTGTTTCTCTCTCTCAGTGTCTGTCTGTCTGTCTGTCTGTCTGTCTGTCTGTCTGTCTGCCTGCCTGCCTGCCTGTCTGTCTGTCTGTCTGTCTGTCTGTCTGTCTGTCTGTCTGTCTGTCTTGTCTGTCTTGTCTGTCTGTCTGTGTGTGTCTCTCTCTCTCTCTCTCTCTCTCTCTCTCTCTCTCTCTCTCTCTCTCTCTCTCTCTCTCTCTCTCTCTCTCTCTCAACACATATAAGCACTCGGTATCTTTTTTCTAGAGATTAGAGATTCATTGTTATGTTCCACATTAGGATTACTATGCAGGCCACCCTCTTAGGTTTGAAAATGTCAAGAAAACGGTTAATTTAAAATGTCATCTCCTAACTTAACAGATTAAGCCAGAGGACCGAAAACAGAATAAAACAGGACTGGACAGTATATGTCACTTATACAAGCTGCTTTTATTTCTAGTACAGTATGACAATTTTTATTTTGGGGGGGGGGGTGATCCTTGACAGTGCATAAGAGTGAAAAGCGACGGCGTTTTGTTTGTAAGAGAACAGGTTGTACTACAAATGACTTGATTTATTGATATCACATGTATGTATGACACCTAAATTATGCTAGGAATGTCTGAAATCTCCTTAGAAGGATATTTTGGCCCTGAGAAGGGCCGAGTTTGGTGTATACTAGGGTGGTCGATTTAGCTTATGCACGCTCTCCACGGATACGGCGAGCAAGCTGAATGTCCTTTGGCATGATGGTGACACGCTTGGCGTGGATGGCACAGAGGTTAGTGTCCTCGAAGAGACCGACCAGGTAAGCCTCGGATGCCTCCTGTAAAGCCATGACGGCAGACGACTGGAAGCGAAGATCGGTCTTGAAGTCCTGGGCAATCTCGCGCACCAGACGCTGGAAGGGAAGTTTCCTGATGAGCAACTCGGTGCTCTTCTGGTAACGACGGATCTCACGCAGGGCGACCGTTCCGGGCCTGTAACGGTGAGGCTTCTTCACACCCCCTGTGGCAGGAGCAGACTTGCGTGCTGCCTTGGTGGCCAGCTGCTTACGAGGAGCCTTGCCTCCCGTGGACTTGCGAGCAGTCTGCTTGGTGCGAGCCATGGTGAACAACTGTGGTTTGTGATGGCCGGCGCCGAAAAATTTTTGCTTATATACGCCGTCTCGAGGCGCTTGCTCGAGCGCCATTGGCTGCTCGACTCGCCTACGTCACCCCGTTGCCCCTCCCCTCCTTCCTCTGGCTGCAGCCAACAGGCGGCTCACCTCAATCACTATTATCGCTGATTTTGCTCTATTTTTTGGATTTGTGCAAAAGTCATTTCACAGGGACGTGAAACAGACGAGTAGGCAACTGCAGTTTTGAAAGCGTTGTGAGAAAGCCGTGTCTACTCGACCACAAGCGTAAAGTAAGGGCAGGCAGGAGTTGCAATGCTACTAGTACGTCCGCTTGATGGGATATAGTCGGGAAATCGTGCGGGCATTCTCACCCATTAGGGTATCTTGACCTATATTTAAATGAATGAATGGCATTCGTCATCAAGCAGGAGAGGAAGCTTGCACCTAGCACTGCCGGGTGGGTAAATATTGAGCAGCAACGTGAGCGCTTCCCTCCTGATTTCTAGCGTGGTGCCTGCATAGGCATCATGCTTTTCAGAGTGAAGGTGCGGTTCCGAGGAACCGACACCACTTTTAACAAGGCCGAGATCATGGAGCTACTGACCTCGACCTCTGGGGTAGCACCCATCGACGTCGTTATGGACGTTAAGGGACCCCAAATTCTCTTCAGTAGTGCAGCTGCACTAGAAGCCCTTTTTACCACAACGTCGACCACTGCACTCGAGGCAAAGGGGCTAACACTCCTGCCTCCCCTCCAGTTCCAGGCTATAAGAACGGTATTCATCCACAGAGTGAGTGCCATCATCGCCGAACAGCCCATCACTGAGATCGTGAAGAGCATAAACGCTCTGAACCGGTCTCTCACGGCCATCTCGGCCCACCTCATCCAGCAGGGTGAAAGCGGGAGGCCAACCCTCAAAGTCACCCTCAAGACTCCAGCAGAGGCTACTCTCGCGGCCGACAACGGACTCAGATGCTGTGGAGTGGCCTGCACACCCCACCAGATCACCAGGCAGCGTTACTTCCGCCTTCGTCAATGTTTTCGGTGTTATCAATACACCCACTACGCCCAGAAGTGCCCAAACAGGCTGCAGAAATGCAGCATTTGTACTGGAGAACACCATCACAGGACCTGCACAGCCACCATCAAGCGCTGTCTACTTTGCAACGGAGAACACACAGCCGTCTCTCAAGACTGCCCCACCAGGCAGGAAGAAATAGCGAAAATGATCGACGCCAGACCTCGAAATCCTACTCCAAGAATGAAATCTTTCAACATTCAAGCAGAAGCCTTCCCAGCACTCCCGACAAGTGGCGCCGCGAGCGGCGCACAACTCAACTACTGGACCAGCAGCTCCCGCGCCAGCCACTCAAGGTCACAGACAACACCTCTCAACCCAGCCAGCCAGCCGTCCTCACTCACGCCGCCTGCAGCCACCCCTGATAGCACTGTTGCAGCCCTGATACACTTCGCAACGGCGCTCTCAGGCGAAGATCTCAGACTACGTTATGAATTACTGAAGGAACTGTACAAGGAGAACAACCTACCATCGTTTGTGATACCAGAGGCCATGTTCACCTCCCGCTCTACTACAACAGAGGCCAACCCTACACCAGCCACTCCTGCAAACCCGACTACGGCAAACGACAGCACCCCGAAGGCTTCTCAACCGATCTCAACATCTGCTGAACCAGCAACTGTCATCGTACCTGAACCCAAAGTGACTACCAGCATAGCAGCCCCGAAAATGTTCAACCCATACACTACTGTCATGAGTTTTGTCGAAGAAAACACCGACCCGAGAATGCAAGAATTCCACGTACCACTGCGGGACCCAGTATATGAACACGAGGACGGAGACGGCTGCGAATTGTCAGTATTCGACAATGAATCGGTCTCCCCAGTAAGCCTAGATGGTCTGCGATCCCCACGCAGATTCCTGATTCACGACCCCAAGGACACAGAAGAACCATTGTCAATCCTGGACGTGGAAGCACGAACAATAACGAAAAAACACAGAAACGGCGAGGAAACTGTTACCAGGGTAGTAACTGACATGAAAACCCTGATGTACAACAGCGTATGGCGAGCAGCAAGAGAAGAACTGAACGAATATAAAGTAGTGACAAGACCCACACCTTCACCAAGCACGCCAACAGACCAAACTCCACGCAAGAGAACAAGGAAGAATAACAAGCCTAGCTTCAACACCAGACTCGCCCGAAGGTAGCCGCCTTCACCCCCCCTCCCCCTCTTTAGGGGTATAGGGACCTAATTTTGCTCGTTTTGAGGTGGTGGAACCCCTGCAAGCTTCGGAGCAGACCAACGTGCAAGACAGAAGACGGAAGACTCCAGCTTCAAAGAAGAAAGAAGACTTCAGCTTCAAAGAAGAAAGAAGACTTCAAATCCTAAGAAGAAAGAAGACTCCACACGTCATGAGGAAAGAAGACCTCACACCGCCGCCCCTCCCTCGGGACCCTGCCAGCCAAGCCTAAGCCGACCAGGTGTTCAAGTAGCCTCATATTCAGCCGCGCAGCTGGGTCTAGCCCTGGCTCTATCTCTACAACTCCGACGCTTCCTCTCACCCAAGCTATTCTTCACCTATACCCACTTCAAAGCTCACCCGAAGGGTATCTTGTCCTATATTTAATTCGATTCGATTCGGCATTCGTCAATTCGATTCACACAACTTCAACACCATGACTGGACGCGGCAAGGGAGGCAAGGGACTCGGAAAGGGTGGCGCCAAGCGTCATCGTAAGGTGCTACGTGACAACATCCAGGGCATCACCAAGCCCGCTATTCGTCGCTTAGCTCGTCGTGGCGGCGTGAAGCGTATTTCGGGTCTCATCTACGAAGAGACCCGTGGCGTCCTGAAGGTGTTCCTCGAGAACGTCATCCGTGATGCTGTAACCTACACGGAACACGCCAAGAGGAAGACCGTCACTGCCATGGACGTGGTGTACGCTCTGAAGCGCCAGGGTCGTACCCTCTACGGATTCGGCGGATAAGAGCTTGGCTAATCCATCGATTCCACCCACCACCACCTCAAAACGGGACCTAATTAGGTCCCTATACTTTTTTACTGAAGGGCTTAATAGACGATAACATAAATTGTTTTGATATCAGCTAGCACATTGGGTCTTATGAAATCTATTTTTTATCCTCGCATGCTTAAAGGGACTCTGATTGGGGAGGGAGGGGGGGGGGGAAGGTTTGTTACGTTATATACTAGCAGAGCAGGATCATTGGTGGGGGGGGGGGGGGGAGGGGGAGAGAGAGAGAGAGAGAGATCTTTCCCAACTCTTCCTTTTTACATGAGTGAGCTACCCGTTTTATTCATTTTATCCTTCTCAGAGCTGTTTTGATAGTATCCAAATGATGGTAAATGAAAAGGGAGGACACGAATATCTACCCAGAATTCAGGACTGGCAATCGATATGCATGTTTGAGTGCGAATCTTTTTCTCTCTCAACTTAGGTATACGTTTATGTCGTACCTAAAAGCGAGAACCACACTATTGGGACAAGTATGCAAGGCCCAATTTTCCTAACAAGCACAGTTAATTTTGTTATTTTCGAACATTTCTTTCCAAATTGGTTTATCCAATTAACAGTATTATATTAAGATCATGAATTGCTGGGTTAGGTTAGGTTAGGTTAGGTTAGGTTAGCTTAGCTTAGGTTAGGTTAGGTTAGGTTAGGTTAGGTTAGCTTAGCTTAGCTTGGGTTAGCTTAGGTTAGGTTAGGTTAGCTTAGCTTGGGTTAGCATAGGTTAGGTTAGGTTTGATTACATTTCTATGTTAGATTTAACTCAAATTCAAAACAATTGCAGTCATTCGGCTTGTTAGTCAACTTGCCTCTAATAGGGGCAATTTGTCTAACAAGACTATTTAGTTTTGTGTGCATATATATATATATATATATATATATATATATATATATATATATATATATATATATATATATATATATATATATATATATATATATATATATATATATATATATATATATATATATATTATAGCTTCAAGACTCCGAACCAATATAGAAGCATCAAGAGGAAGTGCTTGTGTTATGGGCCAATAGGCCTTCTGCAGTTACTTCCATTCTTATGTTTTTATTCCCATTGGTTCGTGTTTTATCTTGTGTAAATGTCAATCACCTCACCAAAAACTTTGGTACCATATCACCTCACCCATGTATGTGTGTATATATATATATATATATATATATATATATATATATATATATATATATATATATATATATATATATATATATATATATATATATATATATATATATATATATATATATATATATATATAATATACAGAGTAAATCTACCCCAAAAGTAATGATTTATTTGTCTACAAAACTAAACTCTTTTTGGAATCATATGAGGCCCCTCCACTGAGGGGGGAGGCCTGGATGTTTATTGTCATGTGTATTCATGCTGCTTGCATGTCGTCGTTTATTTTGCCTTTGTTGTTTTCTTGACAGCTTTCTTTGCCTTGGGTGGTTTGGGAGATTTTGAAGCTCTCTTTATTTTGGGCTTTTTGTTCCCAACAACAAGCTGCTGCTGCTGCTGCTTCTTTTTCAAGGCTGTAGGTGGTTTGTTGCTTGTGGCGGCTTTCTTGGGAGTTACCACGGCCTTCTTTGCTGCTGTAGATGGTTTCTTGGTTGTGGTGGCTTTCTTGGGAGTTAGAACGGCCCTCTTCTCTGCTACGGCCAGCTTGAATGATCCACTAGCTCCACTTCCCTTGGTCTGAACAAGAATGCCGTCAGCCACTGCTTTCTTGAGAAATCTTCGGATGTAAATGGCGATCTTGGCAGCCTCGACTTTGT
>NW_027189142.1:743203-818909 GCF_040958095.1 Procambarus clarkii
TTCCAAAGCCATGTCGATCATGAACTCGTTCGTGAACGACATCTTCGAGCGCATCGCCGCCGAGGCTCTCGCCTGGCCCACTACAACAAGCGTTCCACCATTACCAGTCGGGAGATCCAGACGGCTGTAAGGCTCCTGTTGCCCGGAGAACTGGCCAAGCACGCCGTCTCTGAGGGCACTAAGGCCGTCACCAAGTACACCTCCTCCAAGTAAACGGCTTACTTACTGCCCTGTGGTGGTGGCTTGGCCTCAAACCAACAAACTCGGCTCCATTGGAGCCACACTTTAATTTCTAAAGAGATTGTGAGTGTTAGACACCAATACTATTATAACAAAAACCTCTGTCACTGAAAGCAAATAGCTATAAAATGAGAATATTTATGAAACTGTCTGTGTGTGTTTCTCTCTCTCAGTGTCTGTCTGTCTGTCTGTCTGTCTGTCTGTCTGTCTGTCTGCCTGCCTGCTGCCTGTCTGTCTGTCTGTCTGTCTGTCTGTCTGTCTGTCTGTCTGTCTGTCTGTCTGTCTGTCTGTCTTGTCTGTCTTGTCTGTCTGTCTGTGTCTCTCTCTCTCTCTCTCTCTCTCTCTCTCTCTCTCTCTCTCTCTCTCTCTCTCTCTCTCTCTCTCTCTCTCTCTCTCTCAACACATATAAGCACTCGGTATCTTTTTTCTAGAGATTAGAGATTCATTGTTATGTTCCACATTAGGATTACTATGCAGGCCACCCTCTTAGGTTTGAAAATGTCAAGAAAACGGTTAATTTAAAATGTCATCTCCTAACTTAACAGATTAAGCCAGAGGACCGAAAACAGAATAAAACAGGACTGGACAGTATATGTCACTTATACAAGCTGCTTTTATTTCTAGTACAGTATGACAATTTTTATTTTGGGGGGGGGGGGTGATCCTTGACAGTGCATAAGAGTGAAAAGCGACGGCGTTTTGTTTGTAAGAGAAACAGGTTGTACTACAAATGACTTGATTTATTGATATCACATGTATGTATGACACCTAAATTATGCTAGGAATGTCTGAAATCTCCTTAGAAGGATATTTTGGCCCTGAGAAGGGCCGAGTTTGGTGTATACTAGGGTGGTCGATTTAGCTTATGCACGCTCTCCACGGATACGGCGAGCAAGCTGAATGTCCTTTGGCATGATGGTGACACGCTTGGCGTGGATGGCACAGAGGTTAGTGTCCTCGAAGAGACCGACCAGGTAAGCCTCGGATGCCTCCTGTAAAGCCATGACGGCAGACGACTGGAAGCGAAGATCGGTCTTGAAGTCCTGGGCAATCTCGCGCACCAGACGCTGGAAGGGAAGTTTCCTGATGAGCAACTCGGTGCTCTTCTGGTAACGACGGATCTCACGCAGGGCGACCGTTCCGGGCCTGTAACGGTGAGGCTTCTTCACACCCCCTGTGGCAGGAGCAGACTTGCGTGCTGCCTTGGTGGCCAGCTGCTTACGAGGAGCCTTGCCTCCCGTGGACTTGCGAGCAGTCTGCTTGGTGCGAGCCATGGTGAACAACTGTGGTTTGTGATGGCCGGCGCCGAAAAATTTTTGCTTATATACGCCGTCTCGAGGCGCTTGCTCGAGCGCCATTGGCTGCTCGACTCGCCTACGTCACCCCGTTGCCCCTCCCCTCCTTCCTCTGGCTGCAGCCAACAGGCGGCTCACCTCAATCACTATTATCGCTGATTTTGCTCTATTTTTTGGATTTGTGCAAAAGTCATTTCACAGGGACGTGAAACAGACGAGTAGGCAACTGCAGTTTTGAAAGCGTTGTGAGAAAGCCGTGTCTACTCGACCACAAGCGTAAAGTAAGGGCAGGCAGGAGTTGCAATGCTACTAGTACGTCCGCTTGATGGATATAGTCGGGAAATCGTGCGGGCATTCGTCAATTCGATTCACACAACTTCAACACCATGACTGGACGCGGCAAGGGAGGCAAGGGACTCGGAAAGGGTGGCGCCAAGCGTCATCGTAAGGTGCTACGTGACAACATCCAGGGCATCACCAAGCCCGCTATTCGTCGCTTAGCTCGTCGTGGCGGCGTGAAGCGTATTTCGGGTCTCATCTACGAAGAGACCCGTGGCGTCCTGAAGGTGTTCCTCGAGAACGTCATCCGTGATGCTGTAACCTACACGGAACACGCCAAGAGGAAGACCGTCACTGCCATGGACGTGGTGTACGCTCTGAAGCGCCAGGGTCGTACCCTCTACGGATTCGGCGGATAAGAGCTTGGCTAATCCATCGATTCCACCCACCACCACCTCAAAACGGGACCTAATTAGGTCCCTATACTTTTTTACTGAAGGGCTTAATAGACGATAACATAAATTGTTTTGATATCAGCTAGCACATTGGGTCTTATGAAATCTATTTTTTATCCTCGCATGCTTAAAGGGACTCTGATTGGGGAGGGAGGGGGGGGGGGGAAGGTTTGTTACGTTATATACTAGCAGAGCAGGATCATTGGTGGGGGGGGGGGGTGAGGGGAGAGAGAGAGAGAGAGAGATCTTTCCCAACTCTTCCTTTTTACATGAGTGAGCTACCCGTTTTATTCATTTTATCCTTCTCAGAGCTGTTTTGATAGTATCCAAATGATGGTAAATGAAAAGGGAGGACACGAATATCTACCCAGAATTCAGGACTGGCAATCGATATGCATGTTTGAGTGCGAATCTTTTTCTCTCTCAACTTAGGTATACGTTTATGTCGTACCTAAAAGCGAGAACCACACTATTGGGACAAGTATGCAAGGCCCAATTTTCCTAACAAGCACAGTTAATTTTGTTATTTTCGAACATTTCTTTCCAAATTGGTTTATCCAATTAACAGTATTATATTAAGATCATGAATTGCTGGGTTAGGTTAGGTTAGGTTAGGTTAGGTTAGGTTAGCTTAGCTTAGGTTAGGTTGGTTAGGTTAGGTTAGGTTAGCTTAGCTTAGCTTGGGTTAGCTTAGGTTAGGTTAGGTTAGCTTAGCTTGGGTTAGCATAGGTTAGGTTAGGTTTGATTACATTTCTATGTTAGATTTAACTCAAATTCAAAACAATTGCAGTCATTCGGCTTGTTAGTCAACTTGCCTCTAATAGGGGCAATTTGTCTAACAAGACTATTTATATATATATATATATATATATATATATATATATATATATATATATATATATATATATATATATATATATATATATATATATATATATATATATATATATTATAGCTTCAAGACTCCGAACCAATATAGAAGCATCAAGAGGAAGTGCTTGTGTTATGGGCCAATAGGCCTTCTGCAGTTACTTCCATTCTTATGTTTTTATTCCCATTGGTTCGTGTTTTATCTTGTGTAAATGTCAATCACCTCACCAAAACTTTGGTACCATATCACCTCACCCATGTATGTGTGTATATATATATATATATATATATATATATATATATATATATATATATATATATATATATATATATATATATATATATATATATATATATATAATATACAGAGTAAATCTACCCCAAAAGTAATGATTTATTTGTCTACAAAACTAAACTCTTTTTGGAATCATATGAGGCCCCTCCACTGAGGGGGGAGGCCTGGATGTTTATTGTCATGTGTATTCATGCTGCTTGCATGTCGTCGTTTATTTTGCCTTTGTTGTTTTCTTGACAGCTTTCTTTGCCTGGGTGGTTTGGGAGATTTTGAAGCTCTCTTTATTTTGGGCTTTTTGTTCCCAACAACAAGCTGCTGCTGCTGCTGCTTCTTTTTCAAGGCTGTAGGTGGTTTGTTGCTTGTGGCGGCTTTCTTGGGAGTTACCACGGCCTTCTTTGCTGCTGTAGATGGTTTCTTGGTTGTGGTGGCTTTCTTGGGAGTTAGAACGGCCCTCTTCTCTGCTACGGCCAGCTTGAATGATCCACTAGCTCCACTTCCCTTGGTCTGAACAAGAATGCCGTCAGCCACTGCTTTCTTGAGAAATCTTCGGATGTAAATGGCGATCTTGGCAGCCTCGACTTTGTTGTTGGCAACAACGTACTTCTTGATTGCTTGTAGAGACGAGCCCTTACGGTCTTTGAGTGCTGCGACCGCGGCTAGAACCATTTGACTAGTTTTCGGGTGAGCAACCTGGACGCGAGGTTTCCTGGTGGTGGCCACCACAGCAGCAGCAGCCGCAGCCTTCTTGGTAGGCTTTGCTTCTACCATGATGATGATGAGATAACCAAGGTGATGAGAGACGCTCAGACAGTCACGGGGGAATGATGCTGCCGCCGCTTGAGCCGAACCTATTTATGTGCCGGCACGGTACAGAAGCTGCAACCTGGCAACTCGTCCACCAATCACGACGGTTGGTTTTACGGCTCCGAAACCTGGATCCCATATCTTCTCTAAAATAGAAGCATTTGTTCATGTTCTTTGTAAAAGTATCATAAAGCAGGACAGATGAGACAAATATCATAAAAACTGAAGAGCAGATGAGCACACACATGTATGTATTACAAAAGAAAATCCACAAATTCATTAGAAATTGGCAGGGTAGGCTGAGGAAGTAGGTAGATGTAAAATGTCTGTAAATGGCGAAAGAACATAAACCAAGACTGAATAAACGATGTTAAATATCCATGCCAAGGAGACAAAAATATGTTAGGATACAATTACCATTAAGACACCACAAGAAGGTCCGTATCCTGCCGTGATGACTAAAAAGAGTTGGTTATTAGCCACAATGTGTAGGCAGTCTCATGCCAACGGCCATACCACGTTGAGAACACCGCTTCTCGTCCGATCAGCGAAGTTAAGCAACGTTGGGTTTGGTTAGTACTTGGATGGGTGACCGCCTGGGAACACCAAATGCTGTTGGCAATAATGTTTTTGTTTTGTTTTGTTTTGTTTCGTTTGTTTTTGTTTGAATGGCTGGCTGGCTGGCTGGCTGGCTCCACGGGAAATTCACGGAGTTGTGTGGAATAAGGCCTGGTAAAATGAATTAATATGTATGTCATGTTTAAAACAAACTCGCTTAATATAGTGTGTGAGGCTTTATACAAAAACAAACAACCAAAACAAAACATGTTGTATATATATATATATATATATATATATATATATATATATATATATATATATATATATATATATATATATATATATATATATATATATATATATATATATATATATATATATATATAGCTTAATCCGGGTTTGAACTCGCAACTCCAAGAATACGCATCACTTATATACACTTTACCACTGGACCACTGCAGGACACTTGATGCTGAGGTATCAATTTAATGACGTAAATGCCATTTCCACAAATAAATGATAATTTAAAAGTATTTGTATGTACAAATCTTTTCTGTTTAAAAGGCTACAATATCAGTTACTGATATAATTTGTGTTAATGTTTCTATACCCACAGGAAGGCATGTTTTTGCTTATATGTAAGGGGTACGGAGAAGGAATCCACAGACCATCATTCCCCTTCCCCCCCCCCCCCCTCCCACCTACTACCACCACCACCACCACCACCACCACTACTCACCACCAATCACCACCAATCACCACCACCACCAATCACCACCAATCACCACCACCACACCTAACCGAAAACCCCCTAACACATCAACCCTCCCCCCAATCAACAGGCGAATAATAACCCTCAAATGCCTGCCTGCCTGCCTGCCAGCCAGCCAATACTAACGGTCTTCTCAGAAAGAAAATCTCTTTGTATCTGTATTACTTGATGAAATGTATGATTCTAATAATGAAAATAAATTGTTATGTCGGTTGTATGAGCATAATGACCAATATGCACGTGATATGAATGAATTAAATAGTGTAGTTTTAAGTAATTAGGTTGTAGACACATTAAGCGGATATGATATTTGACGCGTCCAGAACTGGTGATTTTTGGTTTAGTTTTAAATGCACCACCACCACCACCACCACCATTGCTTCCCCAGAGCCTAATTAAGGACCGGTAAAAGGAGTCAATATGTATGTCATCTATAAAACCAAAGAATGAATAAAAACACACACACACACACCTACATAATAGTACTAGGAAGATTGTATGGCATAAAAAAAAAAAAAAAAGTACTCCCATTGGGTCGTTTGAACTCGCGACTTCCAAAACACCAGCCACACACCTTACCACCCAGCCACCATAGAGTTGGTATAATTGTGCAACTTTAGTTATAAAACTAAAGTTCTTATTGTCTCAAATCTTATTGTCTGTTCTATGAAAAGGCATGATGTAAATTATGTATTTTTTGAATGATTGAATTGTAGGCACATTAAGCGGATTCGATATTTGATATATCCAGAAAAGGTGATTTCTGTTCAGTTTTAAAATGCATCACCGTTAACGCTAAAGGACTGGTAAAACGACTCGATGTTTGTCATTTTAAAATAAACACTAAAACTAGGCCCTTAACATATATAATGTTTGAATATAAATTGAATGCATATAAATACAAAGTGGGAGTGGCTGGCTGGCTGGCTGCCTGCCTGCCTGGCTGGCTGGCTGGCTGGCTGGCTGGTTGGCTGACTGGCTGGCTGCCTGGCTGCCTGCCTGCCTGCCTGCCTGCCTGCCTGCCTGCCTGCCTGCCTGGCTGGCTGGCTGGCTGGCTGGCTGGCTGGCTGGCTGGCTGGCTGGCTGGCTGGCTGCCCGCCCGCCCGCCCGCCCGCCCGCCCGCCCGCCCGCCCGCCTGCTTGCCTTGCCTTGCCTGCCTTGCCTTGCCTTGCCTTGGCTGTCCTGTCCTGTATTGCCTTGCCTTGCCTTGCCTTGCCTTGCCTTGCCCTGCCCTGCCTTGGCTGCAGCTGGCTGGCTGGCCGTAAATCAACTCTTAACAACACCACACCACACCACACCATCACTCATCACCCATCACCCACCACCGGCCCCAGTCTCCCAGCCTCTCTTATATACCCGAGCAGGCCCTTTAAATTATTTGAATTGTTGCACTTCGGCCAATGGCACGATCGCTGCTGCTCAAACATATTCTGGTTCACAAGTATTATAATATATTATATTATATATTATATATATATATATATATATATATATATATATATATATATATATATATATATATATATATATATATATATATATTTATTCATGAAACACATTAAAACCTTGATCATTTATTCATTCGTTACGTCTAGTGAAGAATTGCTTTTGTTCATTTGTATGATTAAAAATTGATAGAATATGAATTCCTCGCTTAAAGTAAAATATAAAATATATATTGGATTTATATGATTGGTTAATATTCCAAGTGATGCTGAATATCCCCTATAATTTTGTTTTGTTTGTTTGTTTGTTATGTACACATTCCAAATGAAATCAATATAAATGTTATTATTAATGTTTGAAAGTTGATTGTCTACTTGAATCTCTCTATTAAAGTGTGTGTGGCTCCGGATGGAGCCTGGTTATGGTATTTGTCGTGGTGGGTGGCAGAAGTGCTTACTTCTTCTCTGTCTTCTTTGGCAAAAGAACTGCCTGAATGTTTGGAAGAACACCTCCCTGTGCAATGGTTACGCCAGACAGAAGTTTGTTGAGTTCTTCGTCGTTGCGGATGGCCAACTGCAAGTGACGTGGGATGATACGGGTCTTCTTGTTGTCACGTGCGGCGTTACCGGCGAGCTCCAGAACTTCGGCAGCGAGGTATTCCATGACGGCTGCCAGGTAGACAGGAGCGCCAGCACCGACGCGTTCGGCGTAGTTGCCCTTACGCAGCAGACGGTGAATTCTGCCCACGGGGAACTGAAGTCCGGCCCTGCTGGAGCGAGACTTTGACTTGCCCTTCACTTTGCCTCCCTTGCCGCGTCCTGACATTGCTGCTGCTGTTGTGGGTTTGTGGTGGTTTTATGCCGCCCCGCAGATCGAGCTTCGTGTTATATACCCCGCTCAGGATCAAGGGAGCCCGCCACTGACCAATCAGCGCGCTCCGCCACGCGACCCGCTCTGAGCTGAGTCGCGAGCGGGATATAAAAGGAAAGCTCGCCTCGCGCAAAAGTTCATTATTGTATCGCAACGCCAGCCAGCACGAGCATCATCATGCCACCCAAGGCATCTGGAAAGGCTGCCAAGAAGGCCGGAAAGGCCCAGAAGGCCATTGCCAAGGGCGATAAGAAAAAGAAGCGCAGGAGGAAGGAGAGCTACAGCATCTACATCTACAAAGTGCTGAAGCAGGTCCACCCCGACACTGGTATCTCTTCCAAAGCCATGTCGATCATGAACTCGTTCGTGAACGACATCTTCGAGCGCATCGCCGCCGAGGCTTCTCGCCTGGCCCACTACAACAAGCGTTCCACCATTACCAGTCGGGAGATCCAGACGGCTGTAAGGCTCCTGTTGCCCGGAGAACTGGCCAAGCACGCCGTCTCTGAGGGCACTAAGGCCGTCACCAAGTACACCTCCTCCAAGTAAACGGCTTACTTACTGCCCTGTGGTGGTGGCTTGGCCTCAAACCAACAAACTCGGCTCCATTGGAGCCACACTTTAATTTCTAAAGAGATTGTGAGTGTTAGACACCAATACTATTATAACAAAAACCTCTGTCACTGAAAGCAAATAGCTATAAAATGAGAATATTTATGAAACTGTCTGTGTGTGTTTCTCTCTCTCAGTGTCTGTCTGTCTGTCTGTCTGTCTGTCTGTCTGTCTGTCTGTCTGCCTGCCTGCCTGCCTGTCTGTCTGTCTGTCTGTCTGTCTGTCTGTCTGTCTGTCTGTCTGTCTGTCTGTCTTGTCTGTCTTGTCTGTCTGTCTGTGTGTCTCTCTCTCTCTCTCTCTCTCTCTCTCTCTCTCTCTCTCTCTCTCTCTCTCTCTCTCTCTCTCTCTCTCTCTCTCTCTCTCTCTCTCTCTCTCTCTCTCAACACATATAAGCACTCGGTATCTTTTTTCTAGAGATTAGAGATTCATTGTTATGTTCCACATTAGGATTACTATGCAGGCCACCCTCTTAGGTTTGAAAATGTCAAGAAAACGGTTAATTTAAAATGTCATCTCCTAACTTAACAGATTAAGCCAGAGGACCGAAAACAGAATAAAACAGGACTGGACAGTATATGTCACTTATACAAGCTGCTTTTATTTCTAGTACAGTATGACAATTTTTATTTTGGGGGGGGGGGTGATCCTTGACAGTGCATAAGAGTGAAAAGCGACGGCGTTTTGTTTGTAAGAGAACAGGTTGTACTACAAATGACTTGATTTATTGATATCACATGTATGTATGACACCTAAATTATGCTAGGAATGTCTGAAATCTCCTTAGAAGGATATTTTGGCCCTGAGAAGGGCCGAGTTTGGTGTATACTAGGGTGGTCGATTTAGCTTATGCACGCTCTCCACGGATACGGCGAGCAAGCTGAATGTCCTTTGGCATGATGGTGACACGCTTGGCGTGGATGGCACAGAGGTTAGTGTCCTCGAAGAGACCGACCAGGTAAGCCTCGGATGCCTCCTGTAAAGCCATGACGGCAGACGACTGGAAGCGAAGATCGGTCTTGAAGTCCTGGGCAATCTCGCGCACCAGACGCTGGAAGGGAAGTTTCCTGATGAGCAACTCGGTGCTCTTCTGGTAACGACGGATCTCACGCAGGGCGACCGTTCCGGGCCTGTAACGGTGAGGCTTCTTCACACCCCCTGTGGCAGGAGCAGACTTGCGTGCTGCCTTGGTGGCCAGCTGCTTACGAGGAGCCTTGCCTCCCGTGGACTTGCGAGCAGTCTGCTTGGTGCGAGCCATGGTGAACAACTGTGGTTTGTGATGGCCGGCGCCGAAAAATTTTTGCTTATATACGCCGTCTCGAGGCGCTTGCTCGAGCGCCATTGGCTGCTCGACTCGCCTACGTCACCCCGTTGCCCCTCCCCTCCTTCCTCTGGCTGCAGCCAACAGGCGGCTCACCTCAATCACTATTATCGCTGATTTTGCTCTATTTTTTGGATTTGTGCAAAAGTCATTTCACAGGGACGTGAAACAGACGAGTAGGCAACTGCAGTTTTGAAAGCGTTGTGAGAAAGCCGTGTCTACTCGACCACAAGCGTAAAGTAAGGGCAGGCAGGAGTTGCAATGCTACTAGTACGTCCGCTTGATGGGATATAGTCGGGAAATCGTGCGGGCATTCGTCAATTCGATTCACACAACTTCAACACCATGACTGGACGCGGCAAGGGAGGCAAGGGACTCGGAAAGGGTGGCGCCAAGCGTCATCGTAAGGTGCTACGTGACAACATCCAGGGCATCACCAAGCCCGCTATTCGTCGCTTAGCTCGTCGTGGCGGCGTGAAGCGTATTTCGGGTCTCATCTACGAAGAGACCCGTGGCGTCCTGAAGGTGTTCCTCGAGAACGTCATCCGTGATGCTGTAACCTACACGGAACACGCCAAGAGGAAGACCGTCACTGCCATGGACGTGGTGTACGCTCTGAAGCGCCAGGGTCGTACCCTCTACGGATTCGGCGGATAAGAGCTTGGCTAATCCATCGATTCCACCCACCACCACCTCAAAACGGGACCTAATTAGGTCCCTATACTTTTTTACTGAAGGGCTTAATAGACGATAACATAAATTGTTTTGATATCAGCTAGCACATTGGGTCTTATGAAATCTATTTTTTATCCTCGCATGCTTAAAGGGACTCTGATTGGGGAGGGAGGGGGGGGGGGAAGGTTTGTTACGTTATATACTAGCAGAGCAGGATCATTGGTGGGGGGGGGGGGGTGAGGGGGAGAGAGAGAGAGAGAGAGATCTTTCCCAACTCTTCCTTTTTACATGAGTGAGCTACCCGTTTTATTCATTTTATCCTTCTCAGAGCTGTTTTGATAGTATCCAAATGATGGTAAATGAAAAGGGAGGACACGAATATCTACCCAGAATTCAGGACTGGCAATCGATATGCATGTTTGAGTGCGAATCTTTTTCTCTCTCAACTTAGGTATACGTTTATGTCGTACCTAAAAGCGAGAACCACACTATTGGGACAAGTATGCAAGGCCCAATTTTCCTAACAAGCACAGTTAATTTTGTTATTTTCGAACATTTCTTTCCAAATTGGTTTATCCAATTAACAGTATTATATTAAGATCATGAATTGCTGGGTTAGGTTAGGTTAGGTTAGGTTAGGTTAGGTTAGCTTAGCTTAGGTTAGGTTAGGTTAGGTTAGGTTAGGTTAGCTTAGCTTAGCTTGGGTTAGCTTAGGTTAGGTTAGGTTAGCTTAGCTTGGGTTAGCATAGGTTAGGTTAGGTTTGATTACATTTCTATGTTAGATTTAACTCAAATTCAAAACAATTGCAGTCATTCGGCTTGTTAGTCAACTTGCCTCTAATAGGGGCAATTTGTCTAACAAGACTATTTAGTTTTGTGTGCATATATATATATATATATATATATATATATATATATATATATATATATATATATATATATATATATATATATATATATATATATATATATATATATATATATATATATTATAGCTTCAAGACTCCGAACCAATATAGAAGCATCAAGAGGAAGTGCTTGTGTTATGGGCCAATAGGCCTTCTGCAGTTACTTCCATTCTTATGTTTTTATTCCCATTGGTTCGTGTTTTATCTTGTGTAAATGTCAATCACCTCACCAAAAACTTTGGTACCATATCACCTCACCCATGTATGTGTGTATATATATATATATATATATATATATATATATATATATATATATATATATATATATATATATATATATATATATATATATATATATATATATAATATACAGAGTAAATCTACCCCAAAAGTAATGATTTATTTGTCTACAAAACTAAACTCTTTTTGGAATCATATGAGGCCCCTCCACTGAGGGGGGAGGCCTGGATGTTTATTGTCATGTGTATTCATGCTGCTTGCATGTCGTCGTTTATTTTGCCTTTGTTGTTTTCTTGACAGCTTTCTTTGCCTTGGGTGGTTTGGGAGATTTTGAAGCTCTCTTTATTTTGGGCTTTTTGTTCCCAACAACAAGCTGCTGCTGCTGCTGCTTCTTTTTCAAGGCTGTAGGTGGTTTGTTGCTTGTGGCGGCTTTCTTGGGAGTTACCACGGCCTTCTTTGCTGCTGTAGATGGTTTCTTGGTTGTGGTGGCTTTCTTGGGAGTTAGAACGGCCCTCTTCTCTGCTACGGCCAGCTTGAATGATCCACTAGCTCCACTTCCCTTGGTCTGAACAAGAATGCCGTCAGCCACTGCTTTCTTGAGAAATCTTCGGATGTAAATGGCGATCTTGGCAGCCTCGACTTTGTTGTTGGCAACAACGTACTTCTTGATTGCTTGTAGAGACGAGCCCTTACGGTCTTTGAGTGCTGCGACCGCGGCTAGAACCATTTGACTAGTTTTCGGGTGAGCAACCTGGACGCGAGGTTTCCTGGTGGTGGCCACCACAGCAGCAGCAGCCGCAGCCTTCTTGGTAGGCTTTGCTTCTACCATGATGATGATGAGATAACCAAGGTGATGAGAGACGCTCAGACAGTCACGGGGGAATGATGCTGCCGCCGCTTGAGCCGAACCTATTTATGTGCCGGCACGGTACAGAAGCTGCAACCTGGCAACTCGTCCACCAATCACGACGGTTGGTTTTACGGCTCCGAAACCTGGATCCCATATCTTCTCTAAAATAGAAGCATTTGTTCATGTTCTTTGTAAAAGTATCATAAAGCAGGACAGATGAGACAAATATCATAAAAACTGAAGAGCAGATGAGCACACACATGTATGTATTACAAAAGAAAATCCACAAATTCATTAGAAATTGGCAGGGTAGGCTGAGGAAGTAGGTAGATGTAAAATGTCTGTAAATGGCGAAAGAACATAAACCCAAGACTGAATAAACGATGTTAAATATCCATGCCAAGGAGACAAAAATATGTTAGGATACAATTACCATTAAGACACCACAAGAAGGTCCGTATCCTGCCGTGATGACTAAAAAGAGTTGGTTATTAGCCACAATGTGTAGGCAGTCTCATGCCAACGGCCATACCACGTTGAGAACACCGCTTCTCGTCCGATCAGCGAAGTTAAGCAACGTTGGGTTTGGTTAGTACTTGGATGGGTGACCGCCTGGGAACACCAAATGCTGTTGGCAATAATGTTTTTTGTTTTGTTTTGTTTTGTTTCGTTTGTTTTTGTTTGAATGGCTGGCTGGCTGGCTGGCTGGCTCCACGGGAAATTCACGGAGTTGTGTGGAATAAGGCCTGGTAAAATGAATTAATATGTATGTCATGTTTAAAACAAACTCGCTTAATATAGTGTGTGAGGCTTTATACAAAAACAAACAACCAAAACAAAACATGTTGTATATATATATATATATATATATATATATATATATATATATATATATATATATATATATATATATATATATATATATATATATATATATATATATATATATATATAGCTTAATCCGGGTTTGAACTCGCAACTCCAAGAATACGCATCACTTATATACACTTTACCACTGGACCACTGCAGGACACTTGATGCTGAGGTATCAATTTAATGACGTAAATGCCATTTCCACAAATAAATGATAATTTAAAAGTATTTGTATGTACAAATCTTTTCTGTTTAAAAGGCTACAATATCAGTTACTGATATAATTTGTGTTAATGTTTCTATACCCACAGGAAGGCATGTTTTTGCTTATATGTAAGGGGTACGGAGAAGGAATCCACAGACCATCATTCCCCTTCCCCCCCCCCCCCCTCCCACCTACTACCACCACCACCACCACCACCACCACTACTCACCACCAATCACCACCAATCACCACCACCACCAATCACCACCAATCACCACCACCACACCTAACCGAAAACCCCCTAACACATCAACCCTCCCCCCAATCAACAGGCGAAATAATAACCCTCAAATGCCTGCCTGCCTGCCTGCCAGCCAGCCAATACTAACGGTCTTCTCAGAAAGAAAATCTCTTTGTATCTGTATTACTTGATGAAATGTATGATTCTAATAATGAAAATAAATTGTTATGTCGGTTGTATGAGCATAATGACCAATATGCACGTGATATGAATGAATTAAATAGTGTAGTTTTAAGTAATTAGGTTGTAGACACATTAAGCGGATATGATATTTGACGCGTCCAGAACTGGTGATTTTTGGTTTAGTTTTAAATGCACCACCACCACCACCACCACCATTGCTTCCCCAGAGCCTAATTAAGGACCGGTAAAAGGAGTCAATATGTATGTCATCTATAAAACCAAAGAATGAATAAAAACACACACACACACACCTACATAATAGTACTAGGAAGATTGTATGGCATAAAAAAAAAAAAAAAAGTACTCCCATTGGGTCGTTTGAACTCGCGACTTCCAAAACACCAGCCACACACCTTACCACCCAGCCACCATAGAGTTGGTATAATTGTGCAACTTTAGTTATAAAACTAAAGTTCTTATTGTCTCAAATCTTATTGTCTGTTCTATGAAAAGGCATGATGTAAATTATGTATTTTTTGAATGATTGAATTGTAGGCACATTAAGCGGATTCGATATTTGATATATCCAGAAAAGGTGATTTCTGTTCAGTTTTAAAATGCATCACCGTTAACGCTAAAGGACTGGTAAAACGACTCGATGTTTGTCATTTTTAAAATAAACACTAAAACTAGGCCCTTAACATATATAATGTTTGAATATAAATTGAATGCATATAAATACAAAGTGGGAGTGGCTGGCTGGCTGGCTGCCTGCCTGCCTGGCTGGCTGGCTGGCTGGCTGGCTGGTTGGCTGACTGGCTGGCTGCCTGGCTGCCTGCCTGCCTGCCTGCCTGCCTGCCTGCCTGCCTGCCTGCCTGCCTGCCTGGCTGGCTGGCTGGCTGGCTGGCTGGCTGGCTGGCTGGCTGGCTGGCTGGCTGCCCGCCCGCCCGCCCGCCCGCCCGCCCGCCTGCTTGCCTTGCCTTGCCTTGCCTTGGCTGTCCTGTCCTGTTATTGCCTTGCCTTGCCTTGCCTTGCCTTGCCTTGCCCTGCCCTGCCTTGGCTGCAGCTGGCTGGCTGGCCGTAAATCAACTCTTAACAACACCACACCACACCACACCATCACTCATCACCCATCACCCACCACCGGCCCCAGTCTCCCAGCCTCTCTTATATACCCGAGCAGGCCCTTTAAATTATTTGAATTGTTGCACTTCGGCCAATGGCACGATCGCTGCTGCTCAAACATATTCTGGTTCACAAGTATTATAATATATTATATTATATTATATTATATATATATATATATATATATATATATATATATATATATATATATATATATATATATATATATATATATATATATATATTTATTCATGAAACACATTAAAACCTTGATCATTTATTCATTCGTTACGTCTAGTGAAGAATTGCTTTTGTTCATTTGTATGATTAAAAATTGATAGAATATGAATTCCTCGCTTAAAGTAAAATATAAAATATATATTGGATTTATATGATTGGTTAATATTCCAAGTGATGCTGAATATCCCCTATAATTTTGTTTTGTTTGTTTGTTTGTTATGTACACATTCCAAATGAAATCAATATAAATGTTATTATTAATGTTTGAAAGTTGATTGTCTACTTGAATCTCTCTATTAAAGTGTGTGTGGCTCCGGATGGAGCCTGGTTATGGTATTTGTCGTGGTGGGTGGCAGAAGTGCTTACTTCTTCTCTGTCTTCTTTGGCAAAAGAACTGCCTGAATGTTTGGAAGAACACCTCCCTGTGCAATGGTTACGCCAGACAGAAGTTTGTTGAGTTCTTCGTCGTTGCGGATGGCCAACTGCAAGTGACGTGGGATGATACGGGTCTTCTTGTTGTCACGTGCGGCGTTACCGGCGAGCTCCAGAACTTCGGCAGCGAGGTATTCCATGACGGCTGCCAGGTAGACAGGAGCGCCAGCACCGACGCGTTCGGCGTAGTTGCCCTTACGCAGCAGACGGTGAATTCTGCCCACGGGGAACTGAAGTCCGGCCCTGCTGGAGCGAGACTTTGACTTGCCCTTCACTTTGCCTCCCTTGCCGCGTCCTGACATTGCTGCTGCTGTTGTGGGTTTGTGGTGGTTTTATGCCGCCCCGCAGATCGAGCTTCGTGTTATATACCCCGCTCAGGATCAAGGGAGCCCGCCACTGAACAATCAGCGCGCTCCGCCACGCGACCCGCTCTGAGCTGAGTCGCGAGCGGGATATAAAAGGAAAGCTCGCCTCGCGCAAAAGTTCATTATTGTATCGCAACGCCAGCCAGCACGAGCATCATCATGCCACCCAAGGCATCTGGAAAGGCTGCCAAGAAGGCCGGAAAGGCCCAGAAGGCCATTGCCAAGGGCGATAAGAAAAAGAAGCGCAGGAGGAAGGAGAGCTACAGCATCTACATCTACAAAGTGCTGAAGCAGGTCCACCCCGACACTGGTATCTCTTCCAAAGCCATGTCGATCATGAACTCGTTCGTGAACGACATCTTCGAGCGCATCGCCGCCGAGGCTTCTCGCCTGGCCCACTACAACAAGCGTTCCACCATTACCAGTCGGGAGATCCAGACGGCTGTAAGGCTCCTGTTGCCCGGAGAACTGGCCAAGCACGCCGTCTCTGAGGGCACTAAGGCCGTCACCAAGTACACCTCCTCCAAGTAAACGGCTTACTTACTGCCCTGTGGTGGTGGCTTGGCCTCAAACCAACAAACTCGGCTCCATTGGAGCCACACTTTAATTTCTAAAGAGATTGTGAGTGTTAGACACCAATACTATTATAACAAAAACCTCTGTCACTGAAAGCAAATAGCTATAAAATGAGAATATTTATGAAACTGTCTGTGTGTGTTTCTCTCTCTCAGTGTCTGTCTGTCTGTCTGTCTGTCTGTCTGTCTGTCTGCCTGCCTGCCTGCCTGTCTGTCTGTCTGTCTGTCTGTCTGTCTGTCTGTCTGTCTGTCTGTCTGTCTGTCTTGTCTGTCTTGTCTGTCTGTCTGTGTGTCTCTCTCTCTCTCTCTCTCTCTCTCTCTCTCTCTCTCTCTCTCTCTCTCTCTCTCTCTCTCTCTCTCTCTCTCTCTCTCTCTCTCTCTCTCTCTCTCTCTCTCAACACATATAAGCACTCGGTATCTTTTTTCTAGAGATTAGAGATTCATTGTTATGTTCCACATTAGGATTACTATGCAGGCCACCCTCTTAGGTTTGAAAATGTCAAGAAAACGGTTAATTTAAAATGTCATCTCCTAACTTAACAGATTAAGCCAGAGGACCGAAAACAGAATAAAACAGGACTGGACAGTATATGTCACTTATACAAGCTGCTTTTATTTCTAGTACAGTATGACAATTTTTATTTTGGGGGGGGGGGTGATCCTTGACAGTGCATAAGAGTGAAAAGCGACGGCGTTTTGTTTGTAAGAGAACAGGTTGTACTACAAATGACTTGATTTATTGATATCACATGTATGTATGACACCTAAATTATGCTAGGAATGTCTGAAATCTCCTTAGAAGGATATTTTGGCCCTGAGAAGGGCCGAGTTTGGTGTATACTAGGGTGGTCGATTTAGCTTATGCACGCTCTCCACGGATACGGCGAGCAAGCTGAATGTCCTTTGGCATGATGGTGACACGCTTGGCGTGGATGGCACAGAGGTTAGTGTCCTCGAAGAGACCGACCAGGTAAGCCTCGGATGCCTCCTGTAAAGCCATGACGGCAGACGACTGGAAGCGAAGATCGGTCTTGAAGTCCTGGGCAATCTCGCGCACCAGACGCTGGAAGGGAAGTTTCCTGATGAGCAACTCGGTGCTCTTCTGGTAACGACGGATCTCACGCAGGGCGACCGTTCCGGGCCTGTAACGGTGAGGCTTCTTCACACCCCCTGTGGCAGGAGCAGACTTGCGTGCTGCCTTGGTGGCCAGCTGCTTACGAGGAGCCTTGCCTCCCGTGGACTTGCGAGCAGTCTGCTTGGTGCGAGCCATGGTGAACAACTGTGGTTTGTGATGGCCGGATTAGGATTAAGATTAAAAAGTCCATAGAGCTGGCAAGCAGGGGATGGAAGAACGGGGCGA
This sequence comes from Procambarus clarkii, assembly GCF_040958095.1. Classification (NCBI taxonomy): domain Eukaryota; kingdom Metazoa; phylum Arthropoda; class Malacostraca; order Decapoda; family Cambaridae; genus Procambarus; species Procambarus clarkii. The sequence continues at coordinate 761,293 of NW_027189142.1, forward strand.
GGTTGCAGAAATCTTGAGCAAGGATCTGGAGATGAGGTGAAGAGGGGAGATGAAAGATCGGTGGCCCAACCACCGTGGATTTGAGCTTGATCAGATGAAAGTAGAATTGAGTGGGGTGTCATTTGCAATACACACAGAGGCCGGGAACGCAAGCAGCTGGCAGTGGAGGTTTGATGTCAGATGATGTTAAGTCAGTTCGTTAGGAGTCTTCTTTCTTGTTGATTTCACCAAACTTTGATCGTTGTTCTTTTTTTTGTTGGGCTTGTCGGTCTTGGTGGTCACGGTTCGTGTTGATGCTTGAAGGTGATCTTTCCTTGGGGGTGATGGTGTACCGACAGATACGTCCTCATCCGATTCATCAGATGAGTGAGGAGCAGGGGTGTTGACACGCTGGGGTAGATTTCTTGAAGGTTGGGTTCTTGAGGGTTGATGTCTTGAAGGTAGAGTTCTCGGAGGGTGTGTAACAGCGGTAGGTACTGCAGCAGAAGGTGCTGCATAGTCGGTACCCTCTATAGGGTCACACCAAGGGTCGATAGCAGCGAAATTCGGCACTGAGACGGGTGAAGGGACAGCAGCAGCTGGAGAAGCGTGTGGAGCAGGAGCTGACAGTATGTCAGAAAGCGTGGCTGCGTTCACAGTGATGTCATGGTTGGTAACGGGAACTGATGCAGAAGTGGGGGTCACATGAGGCAGAGTCTTGTGAGGTGTAGGTACCCGAACAGGATCGGAGGGCTGCATTGCAGTGGCGGAATCGTCGTCGTCGGATGTAGAGTCAGCATCCTCCTCTACAGGGTCAGTTGTTGGAGATGAACGCGGAGCGTTGAAAACTTCCTCAGGAACAATGAAGGTAGGGAGACCGTTCGCCTTGTACAGAATTTTCAGAAGCCTCACGAATTCTCGGGGGTTATTGCCAGCAGTAATTCTGGCTGTTGATATCAGAGCTTTTACTGTGCTCTGCCCAATTAGCTTTGTCTTTGGTTGGGCCGGTGGCGATGGCTGGCTCGACGAATCGCTGGTTGGCGTTTGGGAGCTGGCTCCCCATTGGCTGGTAGTAGCAGTGGGACGTCCTCCCGGGAGCTCCGGGAAGATGGCGGCTTGGGCGTTGAAACCTTAAGTAGAGGTGGTCGCTGATTGGCTTGTTGCTACAGAGGTACTGGCTCCGGTTGAAGATGTGGATTTCTCCATGTTTTTAATAGCGTTTTGTCTGTGAGGACAATGTATGGAGATTGCTGGATGATCGCCTTTGCACAGCAAGCAGCATAGTGTTTCAGACTTGCAGATGGAGTAATGGTGGTCAGCTGAGCAGAGGCTACACTTCTGAATCCGCTGGGTACATTTGCTGGTGGAGTGGGTGTACTCGTAGCATCGGAGGCACTGGTTGACGATGTGAAAACGTCCCATCTTCACACGGAAAGGCGGAATGTGAATTCCAAAGCTGTAAACTCCATTTCTGGTAGCCATAGTAGCCGCAGCTACCGTCTCGAAGGTCAGCTTCAGGGAGCGACTTGAATTGAAGAATTGAGCTTGGTGAAGCCGTAGGTCCGGGTTTGATGCCTTGAAGTCGTGCATGAACGCACTATCATCAGCGTCATCTTGTTCCACGATCCATTGACTGAGATCGTGAATAACGACAGAGTGTTCAGCCAGGTACTGGCGTGGGAAGTTGAGACGAAGGTGTTGGTTGGAGAAGTTAGCGCTGTAAGACAGAAGTTTGTCGACTTCCTCCTCACTATAAAAGAAGAAAAGGATGTCCGTGCCTTCCTGCTTGATGTCGTTGGGTGTTACTCCTGCAACGTCTTTAAAGAGCTTCAGGAGAGATGTCTTGGAGAATGGATGTTCGTTGAGGGGCGTACCCCTGATCTTGAAGCGTTTGTGACGCATAATGAGCTTCCTGGAGGCCGATGGATCTCTCTCAAAGACTACACGTCACTGAAGATGGCCTCCCGTCTCTACCCGGCATAAAATACCAAGTTAGGAGTGGGGTCTGACCATCTAGAGAGACGCAAGTCTGCTGCCAATTGTTTATCCACCCTGCAGTACTAGGTGCGAGAGAGAAGAGCTGGAGCAACGCGAGCACGTCCGACCGCGACGGTTGCTAGTTGCCGAGTCCGTGATCTGTCTGTGATGGCCGGCGCCGAAAAATTTTTGCTTATATACGCCGTCTCGAGGCGCTTGCTCGAGCGCCATTGGCTGCTCGACTCGCCTACGTCACCCCGTTGCCCCTCCCCTCCTTCCTCTGGCTGCAGCCAACAGGCGGCTCACCTCAATCACTATTATCGCTGATTTTGCTCTATTTTTTGGATTTGTGCAAAAGTCATTTCACAGGGACGTGAAACAGACGAGTAGGCAACTGCAGTTTTGAAAGCGTTGTGAGAAAGCCGTGTCTACTCGACCACAAGCGTAAAGTAAGGGCAGGCAGGAGTTGCAATGCTACTAGTACGTCCGCTTGATGGGATATAGTCGGGAAATCGTGCGGGCATTCGTCAATTCGATTCACACAACTTCAACACCATGACTGGACGCGGCAAGGGAGGCAAGGGACTCGGAAAGGGTGGCGCCAAGCGTCATCGTAAGGTGCTACGTGACAACATCCAGGGCATCACCAAGCCCGCTATTCGTCGCTTAGCTCGTCGTGGCGGCGTGAAGCGTATTTCGGGTCTCATCTACGAAGAGACCCGTGGCGTCCTGAAGGTGTTCCTCGAGAACGTCATCCGTGATGCTGTAACCTACACGGAACACGCCAAGAGGAAGACCGTCACTGCCATGGACGTGGTGTACGCTCTGAAGCGCCAGGGTCGTACCCTCTACGGATTCGGCGGATAAGAGCTTGGCTAATCCATCGATTCCACCCACCACCACCTCAAAACGGGACCTAATTAGGTCCCTATACTTTTTTACTGAAGGGCTTAATAGACGATAACATAAATTGTTTTGATATCAGCTAGCACATTGGGTCTTATGAAATCTATTTTTTATCCTCGCATGCTTAAAGGGACTCTGATTGGGGAGGGAGGGGGGGGGGGAAGGTTTGTTACGTTATATACTAGCAGAGCAGGATCATTGGTGGGGGGGGGGGGGTGAGGGGGAGAGAGAGAGAGAGAGAGATCTTTCCCAACTCTTCCTTTTTACATGAGTGAGCTACCCGTTTTATTCATTTTATCCTTCTCAGAGCTGTTTTGATAGTATCCAAATGATGGTAAATGAAAAGGGAGGACACGAATATCTACCCAGAATTCAGGACTGGCAATCGATATGCATGTTTGAGTGCGAATCTTTTTCTCTCTCAACTTAGGTATACGTTTATGTCGTACCTAAAAGCGAGAACCACACTATTGGGACAAGTATGCAAGGCCCAATTTTCCTAACAAGCACAGTTAATTTTGTTATTTTCGAACATTTCTTTCCAAATTGGTTTATCCAATTAACAGTATTATATTAAGATCATGAATTGCTGGGTTAGGTTAGGTTAGGTTAGGTTAGGTTAGCTTAGCTTAGGTTAGGTTAGGTTAGGTTAGGTTAGGTTAGCTTAGCTTAGCTTGGGTTAGCTTAGGTTAGGTTAGGTTAGCTTAGCTTGGGTTAGCATAGGTTAGGTTAGGTTTGATTACATTTCTATGTTAGATTTAACTCAAATTCAAAACAATTGCAGTCATTCGGCTTGTTAGTCAACTTGCCTCTAATAGGGGCAATTTGTCTAACAAGACTATTTAGTTTTGTGTGCATATATATATATATATATATATATATATATATATATATATATATATATATATATATATATATATATATATATATATATATTATAGCTTCAAGACTCCGAACCAATATAGAAGCATCAAGAGGAAGTGCTTGTGTTATGGGCCAATAGGCCTTCTGCAGTTACTTCCATTCTTATGTTTTTATTCCCATTGGTTCGTGTTTTATCTTGTGTAAATGTCAATCACCTCACCAAAAACTTTGGTACCATATCACCTCACCCATGTATGTGTGTATATATATATATATATATATATATATATATATATATATATATATATATATATATATATATATATATATATATATATATATATATATATATATATATAATATACAGAGTAAATCTACCCCAAAAGTAATGATTTATTTGTCTACAAAACTAAACTCTTTTTGGAATCATATGAGGCCCCTCCACTGAGGGGGGAGGCCTGGATGTTTATTGTCATGTGTATTCATGCTGCTTGCATGTCGTCGTTTATTTTGCCTTTGTTGTTTTCTTGACAGCTTTCTTTGCCTTGGGTGGTTTGGGAGATTTTGAAGCTCTCTTTATTTTGGGCTTTTTGTTCCCAACAACAAGCTGCTGCTGCTGCTGCTTCTTTTTCAAGGCTGTAGGTGGTTTGTTGCTTGTGGCGGCTTTCTTGGGAGTTACCACGGCCTTCTTTGCTGCTGTAGATGGTTTCTTGGTTGTGGTGGCTTTCTTGGGAGTTAGAACGGCCCTCTTCTCTGCTACGGCCAGCTTGAATGATCCACTAGCTCCACTTCCCTTGGTCTGAACAAGAATGCCGTCAGCCACTGCTTTCTTGAGAAATCTTCGGATGTAAATGGCGATCTTGGCAGCCTCGACTTTGTTGTTGGCAACAACGTACTTCTTGATTGCTTGTAGAGACGAGCCCTTACGGTCTTTGAGTGCTGCGACCGCGGCTAGAACCATTTGACTAGTTTTCGGGTGAGCAACCTGGACGCGAGGTTTCCTGGTGGTGGCCACCACAGCAGCAGCAGCCGCAGCCTTCTTGGTAGGCTTTGCTTCTACCATGATGATGATGAGATAACCAAGGTGATGAGAGACGCTCAGACAGTCACGGGGGAATGATGCTGCCGCCGCTTGAGCCGAACCTATTTATGTGCCGGCACGGTACAGAAGCTGCAACCTGGCAACTCGTCCACCAATCACGACGGTTGGTTTTACGGCTCCGAAACCTGGATCCCATATCTTCTCTAAAATAGAAGCATTTGTTCATGTTCTTTGTAAAAGTATCATAAAGCAGGACAGATGAGACAAATATCATAAAAACTGAAGAGCAGATGAGCACACACATGTATGTATTACAAAAGAAAATCCACAAATTCATTAGAAATTGGCAGGGTAGGCTGAGGAAGTAGGTAGATGTAAAATGTCTGTAAATGGCGAAAGAACATAAACCCAAGACTGAATAAACGATGTTAAATATCCATGCCAAGGAGACAAAAATATGTTAGGATACAATTACCATTAAGACACCACAAGAAGGTCCGTATCCTGCCGTGATGACTAAAAAGAGTTGGTTATTAGCCACAATGTGTAGGCAGTCTCATGCCAACGGCCATACCACGTTGAGAACACCGCTTCTCGTCCGATCAGCGAAGTTAAGCAACGTTGGGTTTGGTTAGTACTTGGATGGGTGACCGCCTGGGAACACCAAATGCTGTTGGCAATAATGTTTTTTGTTTTGTTTTGTTTTGTTTCGTTTGTTTTTGTTTGAATGGCTGGCTGGCTGGCTCCACGGGAAATTCACGGAGTTGTGTGGAATAAGGCCTGGTAAAATGAATTAATATGTATGTCATGTTTAAAACAAACTCGCTTAATATAGTGTGTGAGGCTTTATACAAAAACAAACAACCAAAACAAAACATGTTGTATATATATATATATATATATATATATATATATATATATATATATATATATATATATATATATATATATAGCTTAATCCGGGTTTGAACTCGCAACTCCAAGAATACGCATCACTTATATACACTTTACCACTGGACCACTGCAGGACACTTGATGCTGAGGTATCAATTTAATGACGTAAATGCCATTTCCACAAATAAATGATAATTTAAAAGTATTTGTATGTACAAATCTTTTCTGTTTAAAAGGCTACAATATCAGTTACTGATATAATTTGTGTTAATGTTTCTATACCCACAGGAAGGCATGTTTTTGCTTATATGTAAGGGGTACGGAGAAGGAATCCACAGACCATCATTCCCCTTCCCCCCCCCCCCCTCCCACCTACTACCACCACCACCACCACCACCACCACTACTCACCACCAATCACCACCAATCACCACCACCACCAATCACCACCAATCACCACCACCACACCTAACCGAAAACCCCCTAACACATCAACCCTCCCCCCAATCAACAGGCGAAATAATAACCCTCAAATGCCTGCCTGCCTGCCTGCCAGCCAGCCAATACTAACGGTCTTCTCAGAAAGAAAATCTCTTTGTATCTGTATTACTTGATGAAATGTATGATTCTAATAATGAAAATAAATTGTTATGTCGGTTGTATGAGCATAATGACCAATATGCACGTGATATGAATGAATTAAATAGTGTAGTTTTAAGTAATTAGGTTGTAGACACATTAAGCGGATATGATATTTGACGCGTCCAGAACTGGTGATTTTTGGTTTAGTTTTAAATGCACCACCACCACCACCACCACCATTGCTTCCCCAGAGCCTAATTAAGGACCGGTAAAAGGAGTCAATATGTATGTCATCTATAAAACCAAAGAATGAATAAAAACACACACACACACACCTACATAATAGTACTAGGAAGATTGTATGGCATAAAAAAAAAAAAAAAAGTACTCCCATTGGGTCGTTTGAACTCGCGACTTCCAAAACACCAGCCACACACCTTACCACCCAGCCACCATAGAGTTGGTATAATTGTGCAACTTTAGTTATAAAACTAAAGTTCTTATTGTCTCAAATCTTATTGTCTGTTCTATGAAAAGGCATGATGTAAATTATGTATTTTTTGAATGATTGAATTGTAGGCACATTAAGCGGATTCGATATTTGATATATCCAGAAAAGGTGATTTCTGTTCAGTTTTAAAATGCATCACCGTTAACGCTAAAGGACTGGTAAAACGACTCGATGTTTGTCATTTTTAAAATAAACACTAAAACTAGGCCCTTAACATATATAATGTTTGAATATAAATTGAATGCATATAAATACAAAGTGGGAGTGGCTGGCTGGCTGGCTGCCTGCCTGCCTGGCTGGCTGGCTGGCTGGCTGGCTGGTTGGCTGACTGGCTGGCTGCCTGGCTGCCTGCCTGCCTGCCTGCCTGCCTGCCTGCCTGCCTGCCTGGCTGGCTGGCTGGCTGGCTGGCTGGCTGGCTGGCTGGCTGGCTGCCCGCCCGCCCGCCCGCCCGCCCGCCCGCCCGCCCGCCTGCTTGCCTTGCCTTGCCTTGCCTTGCCTTGCCTTGCCTTGGCTGTCCTGTCCTGTTATTGCCTTGCCTTGCCTTGCCTTGCCTTGCCTTGCCCTGCCCTGCCTTGGCTGCAGCTGGCTGGCTGGCCGTAAATCAACTCTTAACAACACCACACCACACCACACCATCACTCATCACCCATCACCCACCACCGGCCCCAGTCTCCCAGCCTCTCTTATATACCCGAGCAGGCCCTTTAAATTATTTGAATTGTTGCACTTCGGCCAATGGCACGATCGCTGCTGCTCAAACATATTCTGGTTCACAAGTATTATAATATATTATATTATATTATATTATATATATATATATATATATATATATATATATATATATATATATATATATATATATATATATATATATATATATTTATTCATGAAACACATTAAAACCTTGATCATTTATTCATTCGTTACGTCTAGTGAAGAATTGCTTTTGTTCATTTGTATGATTAAAAATTGATAGAATATGAATTCCTCGCTTAAAGTAAAATATAAAATATATATTGGATTTATATGATTGGTTAATATTCCAAGTGATGCTGAATATCCCCTATAATTTTGTTTTGTTTGTTTGTTTGTTATGTACACATTCCAAATGAAATCAATATAAATGTTATTATTAATGTTTGAAAGTTGATTGTCTACTTGAATCTCTCTATTAAAGTGTGTGTGGCTCCGGATGGAGCCTGGTTATGGTATTTGTCGTGGTGGGTGGCAGAAGTGCTTACTTCTTCTCTGTCTTCTTTGGCAAAAGAACTGCCTGAATGTTTGGAAGAACACCTCCCTGTGCAATGGTTACGCCAGACAGAAGTTTGTTGAGTTCTTCGTCGTTGCGGATGGCCAACTGCAAGTGACGTGGGATGATACGGGTCTTCTTGTTGTCACGTGCGGCGTTACCGGCGAGCTCCAGAACTTCGGCAGCGAGGTATTCCATGACGGCTGCCAGGTAGACAGGAGCGCCAGCACCGACGCGTTCGGCGTAGTTGCCCTTACGCAGCAGACGGTGAATTCTGCCCACGGGGAACTGAAGTCCGGCCCTGCTGGAGCGAGACTTTGACTTGCCCTTCACTTTGCCTCCCTTGCCGCGTCCTGACATTGCTGCTGCTGTTGTGGGTTTGTGGTGGTTTTATGCCGCCCCGCAGATCGAGCTTCGTGTTATATACCCCGCTCAGGATCAAGGGAGCCCGCCACTGACCAATCAGCGCGCTCCGCCACGCGACCCGCTCTGAGCTGAGTCGCGAGCGGGATATAAAAGGAAAGCTCGCCTCGCGCAAAAGTTCATTATTGTATCGCAACGCCAGCCAGCACGAGCATCATCATGCCACCCAAGGCATCTGGAAAGGCTGCCAAGAAGGCCGGAAAGGCCCAGAAGGCCATTGCCAAGGGCGATAAGAAAAAGAAGCGCAGGAGGAAGGAGAGCTACAGCATCTACATCTACAAAGTGCTGAAGCAGGTCCACCCCGACACTGGTATCTCTTCCAAAGCCATGTCGATCATGAACTCGTTCGTGAACGACATCTTCGAGCGCATCGCCGCCGAGGCTTCTCGCCTGGCCCACTACAACAAGCGTTCCACCATTACCAGTCGGGAGATCCAGACGGCTGTAAGGCTCCTGTTGCCCGGAGAACTGGCCAAGCACGCCGTCTCTGAGGGCACTAAGGCCGTCACCAAGTACACCTCCTCCAAGTAAACGGCTTACTTACTGCCCTGTGGTGGTGGCTTGGCCTCAAACCAACAAACTCGGCTCCATTGGAGCCACACTTTAATTTCTAAAGAGATTGTGAGTGTTAGACACCAATACTATTATAACAAAAACCTCTGTCACTGAAAGCAAATAGCTATAAAATGAGAATATTTATGAAACTGTCTGTGTGTGTTTCTCTCTCTCAGTGTCTGTCTGTCTGTCTGTCTGTCTGTCTGTCTGTCTGTCTGCCTGCCTGCCTGCCTGTCTGTCTGTCTGTCTGTCTGTCTGTCTGTCTGTCTGTCTGTCTGTCTGTCTGTCTGTCTGTCTTGTCTGTCTTGTCTGTCTGTCTGTGTGTCTCTCTCTCTCTCTCTCTCTCTCTCTCTCTCTCTCTCTCTCTCTCTCTCTCTCTCTCTCTCTCTCTCTCTCTCTCTCTCTCTCTCTCTCTCTCTCTCTCAACACATATAAGCACTCGGTATCTTTTTTCTAGAGATTAGAGATTCATTGTTATGTTCCACATTAGGATTACTATGCAGGCCACCCTCTTAGGTTTGAAAATGTCAAGAAAACGGTTAATTTAAAATGTCATCTCCTAACTTAACAGATTAAGCCAGAGGACCGAAAACAGAATAAAACAGGACTGGACAGTATATGTCACTTATACAAGCTGCTTTTATTTCTAGTACAGTATGACAATTTTTATTTTGGGGGGGGGGGGTGATCCTTGACAGTGCATAAGAGTGAAAAGCGACGGCGTTTTGTTTGTAAGAGAACAGGTTGTACTACAAATGACTTGATTTATTGATATCACATGTATGTATGACACCTAAATTATGCTAGGAATGTCTGAAATCTCCTTAGAAGGATATTTTGGCCCTGAGAAGGGCCGAGTTTGGTGTATACTAGGGTGGTCGATTTAGCTTATGCACGCTCTCCACGGATACGGCGAGCAAGCTGAATGTCCTTTGGCATGATGGTGACACGCTTGGCGTGGATGGCACAGAGGTTAGTGTCCTCGAAGAGACCGACCAGGTAAGCCTCGGATGCCTCCTGTAAAGCCATGACGGCAGACGACTGGAAGCGAAGATCGGTCTTGAAGTCCTGGGCAATCTCGCGCACCAGACGCTGGAAGGGAAGTTTCCTGATGAGCAACTCGGTGCTCTTCTGGTAACGACGGATCTCACGCAGGGCGACCGTTCCGGGCCTGTAACGGTGAGGCTTCTTCACACCCCCTGTGGCAGGAGCAGACTTGCGTGCTGCCTTGGTGGCCAGCTGCTTACGAGGAGCCTTGCCTCCCGTGGACTTGCGAGCAGTCTGCTTGGTGCGAGCCATGGTGAACAACTGTGGTTTGTGATGGCCGGCGTAACGGATTAAAAAGTCCATAGAGCTGGCAAGCAGGGGATGGAAGAACGGGGCGAGGTTGCAGAAATCTTGAGCAAGGATCTGGAGATGAGGTGAAGAGGGGAGATGAAAGATCGGTGGCCCAACCACCGTGGATTTGAGCTTGATCAGATGAAAGTAGAATTGAGTGGGGTGTCATTTGCAATACACACAGAGGCCGGGAACGCAAGCAGCTGGCAGTGGAGGTTTGATGTCAGATGATGTTAAGTCAGTTCGTTAGGAGTCTTCTTTCTTGTTGATTTCACCAAACTTTGATCGTTGTTCTTTTTTTTGGGCTTGTCGGTCTTGGTGGTCACGGTTCGTGTTGATGCTTGAAGGTGATCTTTCCTTGGGGGTGATGGTGTACCGACAGATACGTCCTCATCCGATTCATCAGATGAGTGAGGAGCAGGGGTGTTGACACGCTGGGGTAGATTTTCTTGAAGGTTGGGTTCTTGAGGGTTGATGTCTTGAAGGTAGAGTTCTCGGAGGGTGTGTAACAGCGGTAGGTACTGCAGCAGAAGGTGCTGCATAGTCGGTACCCTCTATAGGGTCACACCAAGGGTCGATAGCAGCGAAATTCGCCACTGAGACGGGTGAAGGGACAGCAGCAGCTGGAGAAGCGTGTGGAGCAGGAGCTGACAGTATGTCAGAAAGCGTGGCTGCGTTCACAGTGATGTCATGGTTGGTAACGGGAACTGATGCAGAAGTGGGGGTCACATGAGGCAGAGTCTTGTGAGCTGTAGGTACCCGAACAGGATCTGAGGGCTGCATTGCAGTGGCGGAATCGTCGTCGTCGGATGTAGAGTCAGCATCCTCCTCTACAGGGTCAGTTGTTGGAGATGAACGCGGAGCGTTGAAAACTTCCTCAGGAACAATGAAGGTAGGGAGACCGTTCGCCTTGTACAGAATTTTCAGAAGCCTCACGAATTCTCGGGGGTTATTGCCAGCAGTAATTCTGGCTGTTGATATCAGAGCTTTTACTGTGCTCTGCCCAATTAGCTTTGTCTTTGGTTGGGCCGGTGGCGATGGCTGGCTCGACGAATCGCTGGTTTGCGTTTGGGAGCTGGCTCCCCATTGGCTGGTAGTAGCAGTGGGACGTCCTCCCGGGAGCTCCGGGAAGATGGCGGCTTGGGCGTTGAAACCTGAAGTAGAGGTGGTCGCTGATTGGCTTGTTGCTTCAGAGGTACTGGCTCCGGTTGAAGATGTGGATTTCTCCATGTTTTTAATAGCGTTTTGTCTGTGAGGACAATGTATGGAGATTGCTGGATGATCGCCTTTGCACAGCAAGCAGCATAGTGTTTCAGACTTGCAGATGGAGTAATGGTGGTCAGCTGAGCAGAGGCTACACTTCTGAATCCGCTGGGTGATGGCCGGCGCCGAAAAATTTTTGCTTATATACGCCCGTCTCGAGGCGCTTGCTCGAGCGCCATTGGCTGCTCGACTCGCCTACGTCACCCCGTTGCCCTCCCCTCCTTCTCTGGCTGCAGCCAACAGGCGGCTTCACCTCAATCACTATTATCGCTGATTTTGCTCTATTTTTTTGGATTTGTGCAAAAGTCATTTCACAGGGACGTGAAACAGACGAGTAGGCAACTGCAGTTTTGAAAGCGTTGTGAGAAAGCCGTGTCTACTCGACCACAAGCGTAAAGTAAGGGCAGGCAGGAGTTGCAATGCTACTAGTACGTCCGCTTGATGGGATATAGTCGGGAAATCGTGCGGGCATTCGTTTCAGTAGTGCAGCTGCACTAGAAGCCCTTTTCACCACAACGTCGACCACTGCACTCGAGGCAAAGGGGCTAACACTCCTGCCTCCCCTCCAGTTCCAGGCTGTAAGAACAGTATTCATACACAGAGTGAGTGCCATCATCGCCGAACAGCCCATCACTGAGATCGTGAAGAGCTAAAACGCTCTGAACCGGTCTCTCACAGCCATCTCGGCCCACCTCATCCAGCAGGGTGAAAGCGGGAGGCCAACCCTCAAAGTCCCCCTCAAGACTCCAGCAGAGGCTACTCTCGCGGCCGACAACGGACTCAGATGCTGTGGAGTGGCCTGCACACCCCACCAGATCACCAGGCAGCGTTACTTCCGCCTTCGTCAATGTTTTCGGTGTTATCAATACACCCACTACGCCCAGAAGTGCCCAAACAGGCTGCAGAAATGCAGCATTTGTACTGGAGAACACCCATCACAGGACCTGCACAGCCACCATCAAGCGCTGTCTACTTTGCAACGGAGAAACACACAGCCGTCTCTCAAGATTGCCCCACCAGGCAGGAAGAAATAGCGAAAATGATCGACGCCAGACCTCGAAATCCTACTCCAAGAATGAAATCTTTCAACATTCAAGCAGAAGCCTTCCCAGCACTCCCGACAAGTGGCGCCGCGAGCGGCGCACAACTCAACTACTGGACCAGCAGCTCCCGCGCCAGCCACTCAAGGTCACAGACAACACCTCTCAACCCAGCCAGCCAGCCGTCCTCACTCACGCCGCCTGCAGCCACCCCTGATAGCACTGTTGCAGCCCTGATACACTTCGCAACGGCGCTCTCAGGCGAAGATCTCAGACTACGTTATGAATTACTGAAGGAACTGTACAAGGAGAACAACCTACCATCGTTTGTGATACCAGAGGCCATGTTCACCTCCCGCTCTACTACAACAGAGGCCAACCCTACACCAGCCCACTCCTGCCAAACCCGACTACGGCAAACGACAGCTCCCCGACGGCTTCTCAACCGATCTCAACATCTGCTGAATCAGCAACTGTCATCGCACCTGAACCCAAAGTGACTACCAGCATAGCAGCCCCGAAAATGTTTCAACCCATACACTACTGTCATGAGTTTTGTCGAAGAAAACACCGACCCGAGAATGCAAGAATTCCACGTACCACTGCGGGACCCAGTATATGAACACGAGGACGGGGACGGCTGCGAATTGTCAGAATTCGACAATGAATCGGTCTCCCCAGTAAGCCTAGATGGTCTGCGATCCCACGCAGATTCCTGATTCACGACCCCAAGGAACACAGAAGAACCATTGTCAATCCCGGGACGTGGAAGCACGAACCAATAACGAAAAAACACAGAAACGGCGAAGGAAACTGTTACCAGGGTAGTAACTGACATGAAAACCCTGATGTACACACAGCGTATGGCGAGCAGCAAGAGAAGAACTGAACGATTATAAAGTAGTGACAAGACCCACACCTTCACCAAGCACGCCAACAGGACCAAACTCCACGCAAGAGAACAAGGAAGAATAACAAGCCTAGCTTCAACACCAGACTCGCCCGAAGGTAGCCGCCTTCACCCCCCCCCCCCTCTTTAGGGGTATAGGGACCTAATTTTGCTCGTTTTGAGGTGGTGGAACCCCTGCAAGCTTCGGAGCAGACCAACGTGCAAGACAGAAGACGGAAGACTCCAGCTTCAAGAAGAAAGAAGACTTCAGCTTCAAAGAAGAAAGAAGACTTCAACTCCTAAGAAGAAAGAAGACTCCACACGTCATGAGGAAAGAAGACCTCACACCGCCGCCCCTCCCTCGGGACCCTGCCAGCCAAGCCTAAGCCGACCAGGTGTTCAAGTAGCCTCATATTCAGCCGCGCAGCTGGGTCTAGCCCTGGCTCTATCTCTACAACTCCGACGCTTCCTCTCACCCAAGCTATTCTTCACCTATACCCCACTTCAAAGCTCACCCGAAGGGTATCTTGTCCTATATTTAATTCGTTCGTTCGGCATTCGTCAATTCGATTCACACAACTTCAACACCATGACTGGACGCGGCAAGGGAGGCAAGGGACTCGGAAAGGGTGGCGCCAAGCGTCATCGTAAGGTGCTACGTGACAACATCCAGGGCATCACCAAGCCCGCTATTCGTCGCTTAGCTCGTCGTGGCGGCGTGAAGCGTATTTCGGGTCTCATCTACGAAGAGACCCGTGGCGTCCTGAAGGTGTTCCTCGAGAACGTCATCCGTGATGCTGTAACCTACACGGAACACGCCAAGAGGAAGACCGTCACTGCCATGGACGTGGTGTACGCTCTGAAGCGCCAGGGTCGTACCCTCTACGGATTCGGCGGATAAGAGCTTGGCTAATCCATCGATTCCACCCACCACCACCTCAAAACGGGACCTAATTAGGTCCCTATACTTTTTTACTGAAGGGCTTAATAGACGATAACATAAATTGTTTTGATATCAGCTAGCACATTGGGTCTTATGAAATCTATTTTTTATCCTCGCATGCTTAAAGGGACTCTGATTGGGGAGGGAGGGGGGGGGGGGGAAGGTTTGTTACGTTATATACTAGCAGAGCAGGATCATTGGTGGGGGGGGGGGGGGTGAGGGGGAGAGAGAGAGAGAGAGAGATCTTTCCCAACTCTTCCTTTTTTACATGAGTGAGCTACCCGTTTTATTCATTTTATCCTTCTCAGAGCTGTTTTGATAGTATCCAAATGATGGTAAATGAAAAGGGAGGACACGAATATCTACCCAGAATTCAGGACTGGCAATCGATATGCATGTTTGAGTGCGAATCTTTTTCTCTCTCAACTTAGGTATACGTTTATGTCGTACCTAAAAGCGAGAACCACACTATTGGGGACAAGTATGCAAGGCCCAATTTTCCTAACAAGCACAGTTAATTTTGTTATTTTCGAACATTTCTTTCCAATTGGTTTATCCAATTAACAGTATTATATTAAGATCATGAATTGCTGGGTTAGGTTAGGTTAGGTTAGGTTAGGTTAGGTTAGCTTAGCTTAGGTTAGGTTAGGTTAGGTTAGGTTAGGTTAGCTTAGCTTAGCTTGGGTTAGCTTAGGTTAGGTTAGGTTAGCTTAGCTTGGGTTAGCATAGGTTAGGTTAGGTTTGATTACATTTCTATGTTAGATTTAACTCAAATTCAAAAACAATTGCAGTCATTCGGCTTGTTAGTCAACTTGCCTCTAATAGGGGCAATTTGTCTAACAAGACTATTTAGTTTTGTGTGCATATATATATATTATAATATATATATATATATATATATAGACTTCAAGACTCCGAACCAATATAGAAGCATCAAGAGGAAGTGCTTGTGTTATGGGCCAATAGGCCTTCTGCAGTTACTTCCATTCTTATGTTTTTATTCCCATTGGTTCGTGTTTTATCTTGTGTAAATGTCAATCACCTCACAAAAAACTTTGGTACCATATCACCTCACCCATGTATGTGTGTATATATATATATATTATATATATATTATATATATAATATATATATATATATATATATATATATATATATATATATATATATATATTATATATATATATATATATATATATATATTATATATATATATATATATATATATATATATAATATACAGAGTAAATCTACCCCAAAAGTAATGATTTATTTGTCTACAAAACTAAACTCTTTTTGGAATCATATGAGGCCCCTCCACTGAGGGGGGAGGCCTGGATGTTTATTGTCATGTGTATTCATGCTGCTTGCATGTCGTCGTTTATTTTGCCTTGTTGTTTTCTTGACAGCTTTCTTTGCCTTGGGTGGTTTGGGAGATTTTGAAGCTCTCTTATTTTGGGCTTTTTGTTCCCAACAACAAGCTGCTGCTGCTGCTGCTTCTTTTTCAAGGCTTGTAGGTGGTTTGTTGCTTGTGGCGGCTTTCTTGGGAGTTACCACGGCCTTCTTTGCTGCTGTAGATGGTTTCTTGGTTGTGGTGGGCTTTCTTGGGAGTTAGAACGGCCCTCTTCTCTGCTACGGCCAGCTTGAATGATCCACTAGCTCCACTTCCCTTGGTCTGAACAAGAATGCCGTCAGCCACTGCTTTCTTGAGAAATCTTCGGATGTAAATGGCGATCTTGGCAGCCTCGACTTTGTTGTTGGCAACAACGTACTTCTTGATTGCTTGTAGAGACGAGCCCTTACGGTCTTTGAGTGCTGCGACCGCGGCTAGAACCATTTGACTAGTTTTCGGGTGAGCAACCTGGACGCGAGGTTTCCTGGTGGTGGCCACCACAGCAGCAGCAGCCGCAGCCTTCTTGGTAGGCTTTGCTTCTACCATGATGATGATGAGATAACCAAGGTGATGAGAGACGCTCAGACAGTCACGGGGGAATGATGCTGCCGCCGCTTGAGCCGAACCTATTTATGTGCCGGCACGGTACAGAAGCTGCAACCTGGCAACTCGTCCACCAATCACGACGGTTGGTTTTACGGCTCCGAAACCTGGATCCCATATCTTCTCTAAAATAGAAGCATTTGTTCATGTTCTTTGTAAAAGTATCATAAAGCAGGACAGATGAGACAAATATCATAAAAACTGAAGAGCAGATGAGCACACACATGTATGTATTACAAAAGAAAATCCACAAATTCATTAGAAATTGCAGGGTAGGCTGAGGAAGTAGGTAGATGTAAAATGTCTGTAAATGGCGAAAGAACATAAACCCAAGACTGAATAAACGATGTTAAATATCCATGCCAAGGAGACAAAAATATGTTAGGATACAATTACCATTAAGACACCACAAGAAGGTCCGTATCCTGCCGTGATGACTAAAAAGAGTTGGTTATTAGCCACAATGTGTAGGCAGTCTCATGCCAACGGCCATACCACGTTGAGAACACCGCTTCTCGTCCGATCAGCGAAGTTAAGCAACGTTGGGTTTGGTTAGTACTTGGATGGGTGACCGCCTGGGAACACCAAATGCTGTTGGCAATAATGTTTTTTGTTTTGTTTTGTTTTTGTTTCGTTTGTTTTTGTTTGAATGGCTGGCTGGCTGGCTGGCTCCACGGGAAATTCACGGAGTTGTGTGGAATAAGGCCTGGTAAAATGAATTAATATGTATGTCATGTTTAAAACAAACTCGCTTAATATAGTGTGTGAGGCTTTATACAAAAACAAACAACCAAAACAAAACATGTTGTATATATAATATATATATATATATATATATATATATATATATATATATATATATATATATATATATAGCTTAATCCGGGTTTGAACTCGCAACTCCAAGAATACGCATCACTTATATACACTTTACCACTGGACCACTGCAGGACACTTGATGCTGAGGTATCAATTTAATGACGTAAATGCCATTTCCACAAATAACTGATAATTTAAAAAGTATTTGTATGTACAAATCTTTTCTGTTAAAAGGCTACAATATCAGTTACTGATATAATTTGTTGTTAATGTTTCTATACCCACAGGAAGGCATGTTTTTGCTTATATGTAAGGGGTACGGAGAAGGAATCCACAGACCATCATTCCCCTTCCCCCCCCCCCCCCCCCCCTCCCACCTACTACACCACCACCACCACCACCACCACCACTACTCACCACCAATCACCACCAATCACCACCACCACCAATCACCACCAATCACCACCACCACACCTAACCGAAAACCCCCTAACACATCAACCCTCCCCCCAATCAACAGGCGAAATAATAACCCTCAAATGCCCTGCCTGCCTGCCTGCCAGCCAGCCAATACTAAACGGTCTTCTCAGAAAGAAAATCTCTTTGTATCTGTATTACTTGATGAAATGTATGATTCTAATAATGAAATAAATTGTTATGTCGGTTGTATGAGCATAATGACCAATATGCACAGTGATATGAATGAATTAAATAGTGTAGTTTTAAGTATTAGGTTGTAGACACATTAAGCGGATATGATATTTGACGCGTCCAGAACTGGTGATTTTTGGTTTAGTTTTAAATGCACCACCACCACCACCACCACATTGCTTCCCCAGAGCCTAATTAAGGACCGGTAAAAGGAGTCAATATGTATGTCATCTATAAAAACCAAAGAATGAATAAAAACACACCACACACACACCTACATAATAGTACTAGGAAGATTGTATGGCATAAAAAAAAAAAAAAGTACTCCCATTGGGTCGTTGAACTCGCGACTTCCAAAACACCAGCCACACACCTTACCACCCAGCCACCATAGAGTTGGTATAATTGTGCAACTTTAGTTATAACAACTAAAGTTCTTATTGTCTCAAATCTTATTGTCTGTTCTATGAAAAGGCATGATGTAAATTATGTATTTTTTGAATGATTGAATTGTAGGCACATTAAGCGGATTCGATATTTGATATATCCAGAAAAGGTGATTTCTGTTCAGTTTTAAAATGCATCACCGTTAACGCTAAAGGACTGGTAAAACGACTCGATGTGTTTGTCATTTTTAAAATAACACTAAAACTAGGCCCTTAACATATATAATGTTTGAATATAAATTGAATGCATATAAATACAAAGTGGGAGTGGCTGGCTGGCTGGCTGCCTGCCTGCCTGGCTGGCTGGCTGGCTGGTTGGCTGACTGGCTGGCTGCCTGGCTGCTGCCTGCCTGCCTGCCTGCCTGCCTGCCTGCCTGGCTGGCTGGCTGGCTGGCTGGCTGGCTGGCTGGCTGGCTGGCTGGCTGGCTGGCTGCCCGCCGCCCGCCCGCCCGCCCGCCCGCCCGCCCGCCCGCCTGCTTGCCTTGCCTTGCCTTGCCTTGCCTTGCCTTGCCTTGGCTGTCCTGTCCTGTTATTGCCTTGCCTTGCCTTGCCTTGCCTTGCCTTGCCCTGCCCTGCCTTGGCTGCAGCTGGCTGGCTGGCCGTAAATCAACTCTTAACAACACCACACCACACCATCACTCATCACCCATCACCCACCACCGGCCCCAGTCTCCCAGCCTCTCTTATATACCCGAGCAGGCCCTTTAAATTATTTGAATTGTTGCACTTCGGCCAATGGCACGATCGCTGCTGCTCAAACATATTCTGGTTCACAAGTATTATATATATATATATATATATATATATATATATATATATATATATATATATATATATATATATATATATATATATATATATATATATATATATATATATATATATATATATATATATATATTTATTCATGAAACACATTAAAACCTTGATCATTTATTCATTCGTTACGTCTAGTGAAGAATTGCTTTTGTTCATTTGTATGATTAAAAATTGATAGAATATGAATTCCTCGCTTAAAGTAAAATATAAAATATATATTGGATTTATATGATTGGTTAATATTCCAAGTGATGCTGAATATCCCCTATAATTTTGTTTTGTTTGTTTGTTTGTTATGTACACATTCCAAATGAAATCAATATAAATGTTATTATTAATGTTTGAAAGTTGATTGTCTACTTGAATCTCTCTATTAAAGTGTGTGTGGCTCCGGATGGAGCCTGGTTATGGTATTTGTCGTGGTGGGTGGCAGAAGTGCTTACTTCTTCTCTGTCTTCTTTGGCAAAAGAACTGCCTGAATGTTTGGAAGAACACCTCCCTGTGCAATGGTTACGCCAGACAGAAGTTTGTTGAGTTCTTCGTCGTTGCGGATGGCCAACTGCAAGTGACGTGGGATGATACGGGTCTTCTTGTTGTCACGTGCGGCGTTACCGGCGAGCTCCAGAACTTCGGCAGCGAGGTATTCCATGACGGCTGCCAGGTAGACAGGAGCGCCAGCACCGACGCGTTCGGCGTAGTTGCCCTTACGCAGCAGACGGTGAATTCTGCCCACGGGGAACTGAAGTCCGGCCCTGCTGGAGCGAGACTTTGACTTGCCCTTCACTTTGCCTCCCTTGCCGCGTCCTGACATTGCTGCTGCTGTTGTGGGTTTGTGGTGGTTTTATGCCGCCCCGCAGATCGAGCTTCGTGTTATATACCCCGCTCAGGATCAAGGGAGCCGCCACTGACCAATCAGCGCGCTCCGCCACGCGACCCGCTCTGAGCTGAGTCGCGAGCGGGATATAAAAGGAAAGCTCGCCTCGCGCAAAAGTTCATTATTGTATCGCAACGCCAGCCAGCACGAGCATCATCATGCCACCCAAGGCATCTGGAAAGGCTGCCAAGAAGGCCGGAAAGGCCAGAAGGCCATTGCCAAGGGCGATAAGAAAAAGAAGCGCAGGAGGAAGGAGAGCTACAGCATCTACATCTACAAAGTGCTGAAGCAGGTCCACCCCGACACTGGTATCTCTTCCAAAGCCATGTCGATCATGAACTCGTTCGTGAACGACATCTTCGAGCGCATCGCCGCCGAGGCTTCTCGCCTGGCCCACTACAACAAGCGTTCCACCATTACCAGTCGGGAGATCCAGACGGCTGTAAGGCTCCTGTTGCCCGGAGAACTGGCCAAGCACGCCGTCTCTGAGGGCACTAAGGCCGTCACCAAGTACACCTCCTCCAAGTAAACGGCTTACTTACTGCCCTGTGGTGGTGGCTTGGCCTCAAACCAACAAACTCGGCTCCATTGGAGCCACACTTTAATTTCTAAAGAGATTGTGAGTGTTAGACACCAATACTATTATAACAAAAACCTCTGTCACTGAAAGCAAATAGCTATAAAATGAGAATATTTATGAAACTGTCTGTGTGTGTTTCTCTCTCTCAGTGTCTGTCTGTCTGTCTGTCTGTCTGTCTGTCTGTCTGTCTGTCTGCCTGCCTGCCTGCCTGTCGTCTGTCTGTCTGTCTGTCTGTCTGTCTGTCTGTCTGTCTGTCTGTCTGTCTGTCTTGTCTGTCTTGTCTGTCTGTCTGTGTGTGTCTCTCTCTCTCTCTCTCTCTCTCTCTCTCTCTCTCTCTCTCTCTCTCTCTCTCTCTCTCTCTCTCTCTCTCTCTCTCTCTCTCTCTCTCTCTCAACACATATAAGCACTCGGTATCTTTTTTCTAGAGATTAGAGATTCATTGTTATGTTCCACATTAGGATTACTATGCAGGCCACCCTCTTAGGTTTGAAAATGTCAAGAAAACGGTTAATTTAAAATGTCATCTCCTAACTTAACAGATTAAGCCAGAGGACCGAAAACAGAATAAAACAGGACTGGACAGTATATGTCACTTATACAAGCTGCTTTTATTTCTAGTACAGTATGACAATTTTTATTTTGGGGGGGGGGGTGATCCTTGACAGTGCATAAGAGTGAAAAGCGACGGCGTTTTGTTTGTAAGAGAACAGGTTGTACTACAAATGACTTGATTTATTGATATCACATGTATGTATGACACCTAAATTATGCTAGGAATGTCTGAAATCTCCTTAGAAGGATATTTTGGCCCTGAGAAGGGCCGAGTTTGGTGTATACTAGGGTGGTCGATTTAGCTTATGCACGCTCTCCACGGATACGGCGAGCAAGCTGAATGTCCTTTGGCATGATGGTGACACGCTTGGCGTGGATGGCACAGAGGTTAGTGTCCTCGAAGAGACCGACCAGGTAAGCCTCGGATGCCTCCTGTAAAGCCATGACGGCAGACGACTGGAAGCGAAGATCGGTCTTGAAGTCCTGGGCAATCTCGCGCACCAGACGCTGGAAGGGAAGTTTCCTGATGAGCAACTCGGTGCTCTTCTGGTAACGACGGATCTCACGCAGGGCGACCGTTCCGGGCCTGTAACGGTGAGGCTTCTTCACACCCCCTGTGGCAGGAGCAGACTTGCGTGCTGCCTTGGTGGCCAGCTGCTTACGAGGAGCCTTGCCTCCCGTGGACTTGCGAGCAGTCTGCTTGGTGCGAGCCATGGTGAACAACTGTGGTTTGTGATGGCCGGATTAACGGATTAAAAAGTCCATAGAGCTGGCAAGCAGGGGATGGAAGAACGGGGCGAGGTTGCAGAAATCTTGAGCAAGGATCTGGAGATGAGGTGAAGAGGGGAGATGAAAGATCGGTGGCCCAACCACCGTGGATTTGAGCTTGATCAGATGAAAGTAGAATTGAGTGGGGTGTCATTTGCAATACACACAGAGGCCGGGAACGCAAGCAGCTGGCAGTGGAGGTTTGATGTCAGATGATGTTAAGTCAGTTCGTTAGGAGTCTTCTTTCTTGTTGATTTCACCAAACTTTGATCGTTGTTCTTTTTTTTGGGCTTGTCGGTCTTGGTGGTCACGGTTCGTGTTGATGCTTGAAGGTGATCTTTCCTTGGGGGTGATGGTGTACCGACAGATACGTCCTCATCCGATTCATCAGATGAGTGAGGAGCAGGGGTGTTGACACGCTGGGGTAGATTTCTTGAAGGTTGGGTTCTTGAGGGTTGATGTCTTGAAGGTAGAGTTCTCGGAGGGTGTGTAACAGCGGTAGGTACTGCAGCAGAAGGTGCTGCATAGTCGGTACCCTCTATAGGGTCACACCAAGGGTCGATAGCAGCGAAATTCGCCACTGAGACGGGTGAAGGGACAGCAGCAGCTGGAGAAGCGTGTGGAGCAGGAGCTGACAGTATGTCAGAAAGCGTGGCTGCGTTCACAGTGATGTCATGGTTGGTAACGGGAACTGATGCAGAAGTGGGGGTCACATGAGGCAGAGTCTTGTGAGCTGTAGGTACCCGAACAGGATCTGAGGGCTGCATTGCAGTGGCGGAATCGTCGTCGTCGGATGTAGAGTCAGCATCCTCCTCTACAGGGTCAGTTGTTGGAGATGAACGCGGAGCGTTGAAAACTTCCTCAGGAACAATGAAGGTAGGGAGACCGTTCGCCTTGTACAGAATTTTCAGAAGCCTCACAAATTCTCGGGGTTATTGCCAGCAGTAATTCTGGCTGTTGATATCAGAGCTTTTACTGTGCTCTGCCCAATTAGCTTTGTCTTTGGTTGGGCCGGTGGCGATGGCTGGCTCGACGAATCGCTGGTTGGCGTTTGGGAGCTGGCTCCCCATTGGCTGGTAGTAGCAGTGGGACGTCCTCCCGGGAGCTCCGGGAAGATGGCGGCTTGGGCGTTGAAACCTGAAGTAGAGGTGGTCGCTGATTGGCTTGTTGCTTCAGAGGTACTGGCTCCGGTTGAAGATGTGGATTTCTCCATGTTTTTAATGGCGTTTTGTCTGTGAGGACAATGTATGGAGATTGCTGGATGATCGCCTTTGCACAGCAAGCAGCATAGTGTTTCAGACTTGCAGATGGAGTAATGGTGGTCAGCTGAGCAGAGGCTACACTTCTGAATCCGCTGGGTACATTTGCTGGTGGAGTGGGTGTACTCGTAGCATCGGAGGCACTGGTTGACGATGTGAAAACGTTCCATCTTCACACGGAAAGGCGGAATGTGAATTCCAAAGCTGTAAACTCCATTTCTGGTAGCCATAGTAGCCGCAGCTACCGTCTCGAAGGTCAGCTTCAGGGAGCGACTTGAATTGAAGAATTGAGCTTGGTGAAGCCGTAGGTCCGGGTTTGATGCCTTGAAGTCGTGCATGAACGCACTATCATCAGCGTCATCTTGTTCCACGATCCATTGACTGAGATCGTGAATAACGACAGAGTGTTCAGCCAGGTACTGGCGTGGGAAGTTGAGACGAAGGTGTTGGTTGGAGAAGTTAGCGCTGTAAGACAGAAGTTTGTCGACTTCCTCCTCACTATAAAAGAAGAAAAGGATGTCCGTGCCTTCCTGCTTGATGTCGTTGGGTGTTACTCCTGCAACGTCTTTAAAGAGCTTCAGGAGAGATGTCTTGGAGAATGGATGTTCGTTGAGGGGCGTACCCCTGATCTTGAAGCGTTTGTGACGCATAATGAGCTTCCTGGAGGCCGATGGATCTCTCTCCAAGACTACACGTCACTGAAGATGGCCTCCCGTCTCTACCCGGCATAAAATACCAAGTTAGGAGTGGGGTCTGACCATCTAGAGAGACGCAAGTCTGCTGCCAATTGTTTATCCACCCTGCAGTACTAGGTGCGAGAGAGAAGAGCTGGAGCAACGCGAGCACGTCCGACCGCGACGGTTGCTAGTTGCTGAGTCTCTGATCTGATGGCCGGCGCCGAAAAATTTTTGCTTATATACGCCGTCTCGAGGCGCTTGCTCGAGCGCCATTGGCTGCTCGACTCGCCTACGTCACCCCGTTGCCCCTCCCCTCCTTCCTCTGGCTGCAGCCAACAGGCGGCTCACCTCAATCACTATTATCGCTGATTTTGCTCTATTTTTTGGATTTGTGCAAAAGTCATTTCACAGGGACGTGAAACAGACGAGTAGGCAACTGCAGTTTTGAAAGCGTTGTGAGAAAGCCGTGTCTACTCGACCACAAGCGTAAAGTAAGGGCAGGCAGGAGTTGCAATGCTACTAGTACGTCCGCTTGATGGGATATAGTCGGGAAATCGTGCGGGCATTCGTCTACAACGCCTCACTAGCATCAGGATATTTCCCAAGCCCATTCAAAGAAGCCACAGCAATCCTCATTCCAAAACCCCAAAAATCCCCGACAGACCCTAAGAACTACAGACCGATCAGCTTACTAGAGACATTAGGAAAAGTATACGAAAAACTCATTAATCATAAACTCAGGAATCACCTAGAACACAAAAACATATTGACAGACAAACAATTTGGCTTCAGACAACACCGCTCAACACAAGACGCACTGAACATAATAACAAACTACCTCTCCATAAATAAACACCAAAGGGCCAAGACGGCCCTCATTGCAAAGGACGTCGAAAAAGCTTTTGACACCGTATGGCACGACGGCCTGCGTTACAAACTCTGCACTCTGTTTCAACTATCTGATAACATGCAGAGGCTACTTTGCAGCTTTCTAACAAATAGAAAGATGCAGATCAAGTTCCTCAGCAAGCTGTCGGGTTATTTCAACCTAAATGCAGGTGTCCCTCAGGGCTCAGTTCTTTCACCAACCTTATACATACTCTATATAAACGACATCCCTGACCCAGTATACTGGACATCAATGACCCTTTGCTACGCTGACGACGTAACCCAACTGATCACAGACTATACGATTAACGCCCTCACACAGAAAGCACAACAAGAAATAGACAAAGTCACCCTCTGGGAACACGACTGGCGAATAAAAACAAACCCCAACAAGTCAAAAATAACATACTTTTTCTACAACAAACGACGTAACCCTGACCCAGTAAAACTCTACTCTCAATCACCAGATGCAACCCAGATCCCAAGAGTCAACAAAACCACAGTACTTGGACTCACACTAGACTTTAACCTTCGCTTTCACACACACATAACACCCAAGAAAGCTATAGCCTCAAACGCCCTATCAAAACTCTACCCACTTAAACATGCCTCCCAAGCCACCAAGCTCTACTTATACAAAACACTTATTCTCCCACTCCTAACATATGCACCGATCCCACTCACACTTGCAGCACCAACAAATAGGAAGAAACTCCAGCGTACACAGAACAGGGCTCTGAGATGGGTGTTCGATACCCATTGGCAGGACTTCACCACCAGTGAGGCCCTGCATGAGAGGGCGAACATCCCACCTCTGAACATAACCTGGGATACTATGGGGAAGAAACAGATTGACAGAATTCTCACCTATCATGACAACTACGACACGTTCCTCAGAAACGTCCTAAGCAGACCCAGACATACGCACAACCTCTTTAACCTGATCGACGATCCACCTCCTGCTCCGTCCTTTACATAACCCCTCTCCTATAATATCACTACTCAAATCACCAAACTTCCAACTATAACCTCCTAACTCTTCTCCCCCCTCTTTAGGGGGGGACCAACTAGCTCCCGTTTTCTGGTGCCTTGGGTGGGCCGCGATGCTGATTGACAGATCAAAAACCACATCTGGTGTGAGCCTCCAGGGCACACCCAGCTGAGGACTGCTGTCTCCGTGGGTGCTCAGAAAAGACGAAATGTTGTCACAGATCCGATTCCTTGCCTTCACTGCCTAGTCTGGTCATAACGATTTCAATGCCATGCAGCTGGGTCTAGCCCTGGCACTTTACCTCATACTGAAAACCCTTCCTCTCACCCCCACTAATTCTTCCCCTATCCCCACTTCCACGCTCACCCATTAGGGTATCTTGACCTATATTTAAATGAAATGAAATGAATGGCATTCGTCAATTCGATTCACACAACTTCAACACCATGACTGGACGCGGCAAGGGAGGCAAGGGACTCGGAAAGGGTGGCGCCAAGCGTCATCGTAAGGTGCTACGTGACAACATCCAGGGCATCACCAAGCCCGCTATTCGTCGCTTAGCTCGTCGTGGCGGCGTGAAGCGTATTTCGGGTCTCATCTACGAAGAGACCCGTGGCGTCCTGAAGGTGTTCCTCGAGAACGTCATCCGTGATGCTGTAACCTACACGGAACACGCCAAGAGGAAGACCGTCACTGCCATGGACGTGGTGTACGCTCTGAAGCGCCAGGGTCGTACCCTCTACGGATTCGGCGGATAAGAGCTTGGCTAATCCATCGATTCCACCCACCACCACCTCAAAACGGGACCTAATTAGGTCCCTATACTTTTTTACTGAAGGGCTTAATAGACGATAACATAAATTGTTTTGATATCAGCTAGCACATTGGGTCTTATGAAATCTATTTTTTATCCTCGCATGCTTAAAGGGACTCTAATTGGGGAGGGAGGGGGGGGGGGAAGGTTTGTTACGTTATATACTAGCAGAGCAGGATCATTGGTGGGGGGGGGGGTGAGGGGGAGAGAGAGAGAGAGAGAGATCTTTCCCAACTCTTCCTTTTTACATGAGTGAGCTACCCGTTTTATTCATTTTATCCTTCTCAGAGCTGTTTTGATAGTATCCAAATGATGGTAAATGAAAAGGGAGGACACGAATATCTACCCAGAATTCAGGACTGGCAATCGATATGCATGTTTGAGTGCGAATCTTTTTCTCTCTCAACTTAGGTATACGTTTATGTCGTACCTAAAAGCGAGAACCACACTATTGGGACAAGTATGCAAGGCCCAATTTTCCTAACAAGCACAGTTAATTTTGTTATTTTCGAACATTTCTTTCCAAATTGGTTTATCCAATTAACAGTATTATATTAAGATCATGAATTGCTGGGTTAGGTTAGGTTAGGTTAGGTTAGGTTAGGTTAGCTTAGCTTAGGTTAGGTTAGGTTAGGTTAGGTTAGGTTAGCTTAGCTTAGCTTGGGTTAGCTTAGGTTAGGTTAGGTTAGCTTAGCTTGGGTTAGCATAGGTTAGGTTAGGTTTGATTACATTTCTATGTTAGATTTAACTCAAATTCAAAACAATTGCAGTCATTCGGCTTGTTAGTCAACTTGCCTCTAATAGGGGCAATTTGTCTAACAAGACTATTTAGTTTTGTGTGCATATATATATATATATATATATATATATATATATATATATATATATATATATATATATATATATATATATATATATATATTATAGCTTCAAGACTCCGAACCAATATAGAAGCATCAAGAGGAAGTGCTTGTGTTATGGGCCAATAGGCCTTCTGCAGTTACTTCCATTCTTATGTTTTTATTCCCATTGGTTCGTGTTTTATCTTGTGTAAATGTCAATCACCTCACCAAAAACTTTGGTACCATATCACCTCACCCATGTATGTGTGTATATATATATATATATATATATATATATATATATATATATATATATATATATATATATATATATATATATATATATATATATATATATATATATATATATATATATATATATATATATATAATATACAGAGTAAATCTACCCCAAAAGTAATGATTTATTTGTCTACAAAACTAAACTCTTTTTGGAATCATATGAGGCCCCTCCACTGAGGGGGGAGGCCTGGATGTTTATTGTCATGTGTATTCATGCTGCTTGCATGTCGTCGTTTATTTTGCCTTTGTTGTTTTCTTGACAGCTTTCTTTGCCTTGGGTGGTTTGGGAGATTTTGAAGCTCTCTTTATTTTGGGCTTTTTGTTCCCAACAACAAGCTGCTGCTGCTGCTGCTTCTTTTTCAAGGCTGTAGGTGGTTTGTTGCTTGTGGCGGCTTTCTTGGGAGTTACCACGGCCTTCTTTGCTGCTGTAGATGGTTTCTTGGTTGTGGTGGCTTTCTTGGGAGTTAGAACGGCCCTCTTCTCTGCTACGGCCAGCTTGAATGATCCACTAGCTCCACTTCCCTTGGTCTGAACAAGAATGCCGTCAGCCACTGCTTTCTTGAGAAATCTTCGGATGTAAATGGCGATCTTGGCAGCCTCGACTTTGTTGTTGGCAACAACGTACTTCTTGATTGCTTGTAGAGACGAGCCCTTACGGTCTTTGAGTGCTGCGACCGCGGCTAGAACCATTTGACTAGTTTTCGGGTGAGCAACCTGGACGCGAGGTTTCCTGGTGGTGGCCACCACAGCAGCAGCAGCCGCAGCCTTCTTGGTAGGCTTTGCTTCTACCATGATGATGATGAGATAACCAAGGTGATGAGAGACGCTCAGACAGTCACGGGGGAATGATG
Source organism: Procambarus clarkii (assembly GCF_040958095.1). Lineage (NCBI taxonomy): Eukaryota > Metazoa > Arthropoda > Malacostraca > Decapoda > Cambaridae > Procambarus > Procambarus clarkii. The sequence continues at coordinate 789,877 of NW_027189142.1, forward strand.
CTGCCGCCGCTTGAGCCGAACCTATTTATGTGCCGGCACGGTACAGAAGCTGCAACCTGGCAACTCGTCCACCAATCACGACGGTTGGTTTTACGGCTCCGAAACCTGGATCCCATATCTTCTCTAAAATAGAAGCATTTGTTCATGTTCTTTGTAAAAGTATCATAAAGCAGGACAGATGAGACAAATATCATAAAAACTGAAGAGCAGATGAGCACACACATGTATGTATTACAAAAGAAAATCCACAAATTCATTAGAAATTGGCAGGGTAGGCTGAGGAAGTAGGTAGATGTAAAATGTCTGTAAATGGCGAAAGAACATAAACCCAAGACTGAATAAACGATGTTAAATATCCATGCCAAGGAGACAAAAATATGTTAGGATACAATTACCATTAAGACACCACAAGAAGGTCCGTATCCTGCCGTGATGACTAAAAAGAGTTGGTTATTAGCCACAATGTGTAGGCAGTCTCATGCCAACGGCCATACCACGTTGAGAACACCGCTTCTCGTCCGATCAGCGAAGTTAAGCAACGTTGGGTTTGGTTAGTACTTGGATGGGTGACCGCCTGGGAACACCAAATGCTGTTGGCAATAATTTTTTTGTTTTGTTTTGTTTTGTTTCGTTTGTTTTTGTTTGAATGGCTGGCTGGCTGGCTGGCTCCACGGGAAATTCACGGAGTTGTGTGGAATAAGGCCTGGTAAAATGAATTAATATGTATGTCATGTTTAAAACAAACTCGCTTAATATAGTGTGTGAGGCTTTATACAAAAACAAACAACCAAAACAAAACATGTTGTATATATATATATATATATATATATATATATATATATATATATATATATATATATATAGCTTAATCCGGGTTTGAACTCGCAACTCCAAGAATACGCATCACTTATATACACTTTACCACTGGACCACTGCAGGACACTTGATGCTGAGGTATCAATTTAATGACGTAAATGCCATTTCCACAAATAAATGATAATTTAAAAGTATTTGTATGTACAAATCTTTTCTGTTTAAAAGGCTACAATATCAGTTACTGATATAATTTGTGTTAATGTTTCTATACCCACAGGAAGGCATGTTTTTGCTTATATGTAAGGGGTACGGAGAAGGAATCCACAGACCATCATTCCCCCCCCCCCCCCCCCTCCCACCTACTACCACCACCACCACCACCACCACCACTACTCACCACCAATCACCACCAATCACCACCACCACCAATCACCACCAATCACCACCACCACACCTAACCGAAAACCCCCTAACACATCAACCCTCCCCCCAATCAACAGGCGAAATAATAACCCTCAAATGCCTGCCTGCCTGCCTGCCAGCCAGCCAATACTAACGGTCTTCTCAGAAAGAAAATCTCTTTGTATCTGTATTACTTGATGAAATGTATGATTCTAATAATGAAAATAAATTGTTATGTCGGTTGTATGAGCATAATGACCAATATGCACGTGATATGAATGAATTAAATAGTGTAGTTTTAAGTAATTAGGTTGTAGACACATTAAGCGGATATGATATTTGACGCGTCCAGAACTGGTGATTTTTGGTTTAGTTTTAAATGCACCACCACCACCACCACCATTGCTTCCCCAGAGCCTAATTAAGGACCGGTAAAAGGAGTCAATATGTATGTCATCTATAAAACCAAAGAATGAATAAAAACACACACACACACACCTACATAATAGTACTAGGAAGATTGTATGGCATAAAAAAAAAAAAAAAGTACTCCCATTGGGTCGTTTGAACTCGCGACTTCCAAAACACCAGCCACACACCTTACCACCCAGCCACCATAGAGTTGGTATAATTGTGCAACTTTAGTTATAAAACTAAAGTTCTTATTGTCTCAAATCTTATTGTCTGTTCTATGAAAAGGCATGATGTAAATTATGTATTTTTTGAATGATTGAATTGTAGGCACATTAAGCGGATTCGATATTTGATATATCCAGAAAAGGTGATTTCTGTTCAGTTTTAAAATGCATCACCGTTAACGCTAAAGGACTGGTAAAACGACTCGATGTTTGTCATTTTTAAAATAAACACTAAAACTAGGCCCTTAACATATATAATGTTTGAATATAAATTGAATGCATATAAATACAAAGTGGGAGTGGCTGGCTGGCTGGCTGCCTGCCTGCCTGGCTGGCTGGCTGGCTGGCTGGCTGGTTGGCTGACTGGCTGGCTGCCTGGCTGCCTGCCTGCCTGCCTGCCTGCCTGCCTGCCTGCCTGCCTGGCTGGCTGGCTGGCTGGCTGGCTGGCTGGCTGGCTGGCTGGCTGGCTGCCCGCCCGCCCGCCCGCCCGCCCGCCCGCCCGCCCGCCTGCTTGCCTTGCCTTGCCTTGCCTTGCCTTGCCTTGCCTTGGCTGTCCTGTCCTGTTATTGCCTTGCCTTGCCTTGCCTTGCCTTGCCTTGCCCTGCCCTGCCTTGGCTGCAGCTGGCTGGCTGGCCGTAAATCAACTCTTAACAACACCACACCACACCACACCATCACTCATCACCCATCACCCACCACCGGCCCCAGTCTCCCAGCCTCTCTTATATACCCGAGCAGGCCCTTTAAATTATTTGAATTGTTGCACTTCGGCCAATGGCACGATCGCTGCTGCTCAAACATATTCTGGTTCACAAGTATTATAATATATTATATTATATTATATATATATATATATTATATATATATATATATATATATATATATATATATATATATATATATATATATTATTATTCATGAAACACATTAAAACCTTGATCATTTATTCATTCGTTACGTCTAGTGAAGAATTGCTTTTGTTCATTTGTATGATTAAAAATTGATAGAATATGAATTCCTCGCTTAAAGTAAAATATAAAATATATATTGGATTTATATGATTGGTTAATATTCCAAGTGATGCTGAATATCCCCTATAATTTTGTTTTGTTTGTTTGTTTGTTATGTACACATTCCAAATGAAATCAATATAAATGTTATTATTAATGTTTGAAAGTTGATTGTCTACTTGAATCTCTCTATTAAAGTGTGTGTGGCTCCGGATGGAGCCTGGTTATGGTATTTGTCGTGGTGGGTGGCAGAAGTGCTTACTTCTTCTCTGTCTTCTTTGGCAAAAGAACTGCCTGAATGTTTGGAAGAACACCTCCCTGTGCAATGGTTACGCCAGACAGAAGTTTGTTGAGTTCTTCGTCGTTGCGGATGGCCAACTGCAAGTGACGTGGGATGATACGGGTCTTCTTGTTGTCACGTGCGGCGTTACCGGCGAGCTCCAGAACTTCGGCAGCGAGGTATTCCATGACGGCTGCCAGGTAGACAGGAGCGCCAGCACCGACGCGTTCGGCGTAGTTGCCCTTACGCAGCAGACGGTGAATTCTGCCCACGGGGAACTGAAGTCCGGCCCTGCTGGAGCGAGACTTTGACTTGCCCTTCACTTTGCCTCCCTTGCCGCGTCCTGACATTGCTGCTGCTGTTGTGGGTTTGTGGTGGTTTTATGCCGCCTTTTGCTTTGATGTCCATAGGGAATGGAAAGGATGGGGGAGGTAGAGGGATGGGGAGATGAAATTCAGGAAGAGGATGCGGGTGTCGAGAGAGAGGAGGTTTGAAAGTTCGGTGGCCTGTCCACCATGGGTTGACATTTTTGTATGTGTTGTTTGTTTGCGTGTGTGTTATGTTGGGTTGTCAGTACATTGGCTGGGGGGGCTAGTGTTTGTGACCTTGTTGGTGTCCTAAAGCACTAGAGCCGATGGAGTTGGCTGAAGGAGGCTAATCTTAGAAACATCAGGGTAGTTACACTTCTGACGCCACGACAAATGGTTTTTTGGTTTTATATTTTTTTGTAGGTGTTTTATTTATATATATTTTTTTTTTTTTTTTTTTTTTTTTTTTTTTTTTTTTTTTTTTTTTATTTATTATTATTATTTTTTTTTTTTTTTTTTTTTTTTATTATTTATATTTTTTTTTTTCTTTCTTTCTTTATTCTTCATTTGGTGTAGATTGGGTCCGGGATGGGCCACTCATCTGGATCGTCTGGCAGACCGCTTAGTATCTGAGGGCTTGGGAAGGCCTCATCATGGATATGTCTGATCACTTTTTGTTGGAGAGTGATTCTTCTGGTTCTGTGTGGTGGTTCGTGGATCTCGTAGTCGCTGGTGGTGTTTTCTGCTACGAAGGGATCTTCTGGGTCTGGGACATACATGTTCTTCATACGGTACAGCTGTCTTCTGGCCAGGTAGCTGAGCCTAATGTTCATTGGCTTCATGTTGAGCGTCTCATGGATCAGGTCGGTTCTCACCCTGTCACTCAGAGTCAGGCCCTCTGCAAAGCGAAGTGCTTTGTTTTGTACTCGTTGAATCTTCAACATGTTGGATTTGTTGGTGAGGTTCAGGGGAACGTATGGGTATTCCAAGCTAGGCCTTATGATCATTCTGTACAGGTGGAGCTTGATGTGGGATGGGGCTTGGTTGAAACGGAAGAGCCTCGCCAGTGAGCCCCGGGCCATCGCTGTCTTCTGGGATACGTACTGGGAGGAGTTGAGAAGCCTGTTGAAGTTGTAACCGAGCACTGTGTTGGAGTTTGAGATGGCTATGGGTTCACCCCTGATTCTTATTCCCCCCTCATTTTCAATTGAGAAGGCCATACAGCCGACAGTGCTTAATTGAATCTTTTCTGGGTTAGTGGTGATCCTCCATTTCCTTTCCCAGTTAGCAGTCCTTGCTAGTTCTACGTTTGCCTTACGGGTTGCAGTTGCATGTTTGGCCGCTTGGCTGCTAGGGTTAGATGTTATTACGTGCGTTACGTCGTCCGCAAATTGCACGATAATGGTGTCCCTATACTCTGGTTGGGGCAGGTCATTTACAAAGATGTTGAAGAGAACCGGGCTCAAGCATGATCCTTGGGGGACTCCAGCTGTTGGGGTGAAGGCTGCGGCCTCGTTTGCCTTGAAGCTGGGGGTAACTTGCCTATTCTTAAGGAAATTACTGATCAGCCTGAGGAGGGTCCAGTTTTGCGCTGGTAAGTCTGCTAGTTTGTACACCAGACCATCGTGCCACAGGCTGTCGAAGGCCTTGTGTACGTCCCTCGTCGCAATCAAGGCTACCTGTTTTTGCTTGCGAATTGAGCTTAAGGCGTCGTAGATGATGTTAATTGCGTGCTGGGTTGATCTATGTGCTCGAAAGCCAAACTGCTTTTCTGTGAAGAGGTTGTTGTACTCCATGTAGTAATTAAGGCGGTTTGACATGATTTTTTCAAAGCACTTGCCTATTGAGTCTAAGAGTGAGATTGGTCGGTAGTTGCCAGGTTGGTGGGGGTCTTTCTTGGGTTTGGGAATGAATATCATCTTGGCTGACTTGAATGCTACAGGAATGTGACCCGATGCCAGCATAGCGTTGAATAGGTTGAGTATGGATTGCATAAGATTGCCTGGTAGAAGTTTGATCTGCAGCGCTTTGATCCCTGATGGTCCTGGGGCCTTATCTCTGGTGTTTTTGATGACTCCTCTCATCTCTAGCATAGTTATGGGTCTTGTTAAAGGGTGGTCGTCTTCTAGGGTTGTCAGGTCAATCAGAGGGGTGCTGTTAAGGGAGGCGGCATTTTCTGTTGTCCATTGGTTGACACGTTCAAAGTGAGTGTTGTTGAAGGCTCTGCTGTTTGAAGCTGTGAGTGTCTTTTTCCAAACTGCGCCCATGAGGTCAGCCTGATCCTGCGGGTCTTCCATTTTTTCTTGTTGCTCCTCTTCATCTTCGTCAAGGAATGTGTGTACAAGGTGGGTGAGGCTGGGGTTAACCGATCCCAGGAGCTGTCTGATCTTGCGCCAGAAAGTTCCCGGCTCCCTTTTGTACTGGTTGGCCTGTCTCACTAGGGTTCTCCAAATGTGGCTCTTGTGGGTCAGCGTAAGGTCTATGGTTTCCCTTCTGAGTGTTTGTAGGGTCAACGCTGGTGGCTGGCCTGTTTGGTAGTGGCTTTGGCAGGCTCGCTGGTACACATTCATTTTGCCTCTGATTTCTCGGGTCGGCTTATATTGGTGGTAAGTCCTAGTGGTGGATATTTCACAAGTGGCCTCGGTTGCAAGCTGGATCCGGTTGTGGATGGTGTTTACTGCTTGGTCGATTGTTTGGGTTGGGAGGTTGTCGAACTCAAGGATGGGGTCGCCAGCAAGGAAGGTGTCATAGTCACGGGCACGTATGGTTTCCAATCTGGGCCTGGATGGTGCCACATATCTGAAGGGGGTTGCTTGGAGGGATGTGACCACAGGGATGTGATCCGACCCCACGTTCTTGCCTGGGGTTACTCTGCAGTGGAACAGGTCACAATCTCTGTTGGTCAGCACTATGTCAGGGGTGCCCCTATGGTTGCCCGCAAAGAACGTCTTAAAGTGGGGGCCTTGGAAGGAGAGGTCCCGGTTTTGCATTAGATTGAAGAGCTGCCTGCCCTTGAGGTCTGGCCTGTCAGGAGCGTTGAATAAGGCCTGATGGTGGGCATTCAGGTCTCCTGCGATGATAGTGGGGAGGTTCCTGTCGAGCAGCTTGTTCAGAGGGATGGAGGGGAGGTAGGCCAGTCTAGGTGGTAGATATGCGGTGCAGACAATGAGGGGGCCGTGTGAAGTGGTGAGTTCTATTGCAAGAAAGTTGTCGTCTTCTATGAGGATGGGGCGGTAGGAGAGCCCTCTTCTTATTAGTATTGCCACCCCACTGTACCTACCCCTGTTGACTTCCCTGGTGGAATATCCCCAGATGGAGATGTGCTGGTCTTGTCTGGCCGCTGTTTCATTGAGTAAGACGACATCTGGGTTAAGTCTGGCTACCTCCAGAGTGAGAAGGTATCTGTTGTTGAAGTAATGTCTGATGTTCACCTGAAGGATTGTGATCCCCATTATTGACTATGAGACGGAAGTGATTGTTTGGTTGTAGTGCCAATGTTATTACATTCGGTTTGGTCGCTTCTGTTTGTGGAGGAGGGGGGTAAAGCTGTTGAGTCAGGTATCTTGTTCCTGGTTCCGGTCGGGGATTGGTTGGGGTTGGGGTTTCCCATACGTTGCTGTGCCATTGGGGGGTCTTCGGTGTCACTGCTGTTCATGATGTCGACATCCGTGGTGCTAGAGTCGCTCTCTGGTGAAGAGTTGTGGGGGTTGCTTGCCCTTGCTCCGTCCACAGGGGATGGGGTTCGGCTGTAGGTGTTGGTCCTAGGCCTCTTGGTACAGCGTTGTGTGGAATATATTGTTGTGGGGCTGCGGTGTTTGAAGCGAAATTTCCTAGTGCCCCGGATGGGGTTCCGTATGGCAAGGGAGTTTGTGAGAGCTTGGAGGGCGATCTGATGTGGGAGTGTTCCAGGAAGGGTGGACATAGGTGTTTCCCAGAATGTCGGGGTGGAGGGGCCGGGGTTGTTCAGGGAGTTTGGAGTCTCCTGGGCGTTGGTAGAGGCCTGGGGGCGAGGAGTACTAGGGTTGGGGTTGTTGGGTTGTGCTTGGGCCTGGCCGGCGGTTGTTGTGATGCTAGGAGTCAAGTAGGCAAGCGAGTCCTCGGACATATGGACAGGGGGTAGGCCATTGTCTTTCCTAAGTGAGTTCCAGAAACCTAGGAGCTTCACTGGGTTGTCTGGAAATTGGATTTGAGCAAATGTTAGGAGTTCGGCCCCTAAGCTGGGCTTGGGATCGGGGTTTGTTGCAAGAGAGTTAGGTGTTGGGGCCTGTTGTGTTTGATTCTGGGTTTGTTCTGGAATAACAGTGGGGTTATGGGGGTGCTGGGTGCTTTGGTGTCCCCTTGGGCCACCGACTGGGCCTGTTGTTGGTTAGGGATGCCCCAGGCATTTACTGGTGGAGGAGGGGCAGGGATGGTAATAGCTGCCTGTTGGCGGGCTGCTGTCTCCGTTTCATGCAGTTGCTTGATTGCCTCTTGCCTGCGAGGACAAAGATGCGAGATTGCAATGTGTGGACCATTGCATAGAGCACATTTGGGTGTAGGGTTTGTGCATTCCCTGTAGCTGTGTTCCCCTGTGCACCTGCTGCACTTGGGGGTTCCATTGTTACATGCATTGGAATAGTGGTCGTACTGAAAGCATTTGAAGCATTGCTTGAGCTTGTAAAACCTCTGTGGGTTGATTTTGTCAGGTTCAGCCATGATGCCAAATGCAGAAAGGCCTTGTGTGCAGACTTGCGTTGCTTGCTCCGGTGAAGCCAGAGTAAGTTTCAGTACTTGGTTGTTGCGTTGGGTTGTGAATCTGTGGGCCTGAAGTATTTTGACATCCCTGTTTTTCCTCTCTATTTCTGCAATTATTTCATCATTTGAGTGATCCATGATGATGTCATGGATCCTATGTACAAAGATGGTGCGTTGGGCTTGGAATTCGGCAGGGGGGTAGACAGTGATATTCTTCTCCCTTAGTTTGTTCATGGTGTCTGACGAAAGGAGGTCTGGGAGGTTTGCATTGGGTACCAACAAGATGGCTCCATTCGTTATTTTGTACACATTTTTGTAGGTAATCTGGGTGACCTCGTAGACCACCTCAAGTAGTTGGGCTGGGGTACGACCCCGGCCAGATTCGTCTGTGAATCTGACTTTGGTCGCCATAGCTTGGTGGGCCAGGCAGCCTAATCTAATCTATACTATGGTGGGTGCTGTGAAGTGTCCAGGTAGACTAAGTGGATGGTGGGTGTTAGTTAGGCCGAGGCCTCTAACTTCTAGTTGCTAGGCAACTAGAGCTACTAGACAAGGTGGTAATTGAACCTATCGATAGCCTAAGCCTGCTACAAGGCTGTTAGATGCCCGATCAAACCTCCGCAAGAATTTCAAGAACCCGGTTTTGGCTACCGCTCGGGAATGATCGTTTGGAATGGCGAAATACAAGAGGTAGAAACAGTTTAGAAAGACAGCCTTATCCACTCCTTAATTCTATGATTATGCCGCCCCGCAGATCGAGCTTCGTGTTATATACCCCGCTCAGGATCAAGGGAGCCCGCCACTGACCAATCAGCGCGCTCCGCCACGCGACCCGCTCTGAGCTGAGTCGCGAGCGGGATATAAAAGGAAAGCTCGCCTCGCGCAAAAGTTCATTATTGTATCGCAACGCCAGCCAGCACGAGCATCATCATGCCACCCAAGGCATCTGGAAAGGCTGCCAAGAAGGCCGGAAAGGCCCAGAAGGCCATTGCCAAGGGCGATAAGAAAAAGAAGCGCAGGAGGAAGGAGAGCTACAGCATCTACATCTACAAAGTGCTGAAGCAGGTCCACCCCGACACTGGTATCTCTTCCAAAGCCATGTCGATCATGAACTCGTTCGTGAACGACATCTTCGAGCGCATCGCCGCCGAGGCTTCTCGCCTGGCCCACTACAACAAGCGTTCCACCATTACCAGTCGGGAGATCCAGACGGCTGTAAGGCTCCTGTTGCCCGGAGAACTGGCCAAGCACGCCGTCTCTGAGGGCACTAAGGCCGTCACCAAGTACACCTCCTCCAAGTAAACGGCTTACTTACTGCCCTGTGGTGGTGGCTTGGCCTCAAACCAACAAACTCGGCTCCATTGGAGCCACACTTTAATTTCTAAAGAGATTGTGAGTGTTAGACACCAATACTATTATAACAAAAACCTCTGTCACTGAAAGCAAATAGCTATAAAATGAGAATATTTATGAAACTGTCTGTGTGTGTTTCTCTCTCTCAGTGTCTGTCTGTCTGTCTGTCTGTCTGTCTGTCTGCTGCCTGCCTGCCTGTCTGTCTGTCTGTCTGTCTGTCTGTCTGTCTGTCTGTCTTGTCTGTCTTGTCTGTCTGTCTGTGTGTGTCTCTCTCTCTCTCTCTCTCTCTCTCTCTCTCTCTCTCTCTCTCTCTCTCTCTCTCTCTCTCTCTCTCTCTCTCTCTCTCTCTCTCTCTCTCTCAACACATATAAGCACTCGGTATCTTTTTTCTAGAGATTAGAGATTCATTGTTATGTTCCACATTAGGATTACTATGCAGGCCACCCTCTTAGGTTTGAAAATGTCAAGAAAACGGTTAATTTAAAATGTCATCTCCTAACTTAACAGATTAAGCCAGAGGACCGAAAACAGAATAAAACAGGACTGGACAGTATATGTCACTTATACAAGCTGCTTTTATTTCTAGTACAGTATGACAATTTTTATTTTGGGGGGGGGGGTGATCCTTGACAGTGCATAAGAGTGAAAAGCGACGGCGTTTTGTTTGTAAGAGAACAGGTTGTACTACAAATGACTTGATTTATTGATATCACATGTATGTATGACACCTAAATTATGCTAGGAATGTCTGAAATCTCCTTAGAAGGATATTTTGGCCCTGAGAAGGGCCGAGTTTGGTGTATACTAGGGTGGTCGATTTAGCTTATGCACGCTCTCCACGGATACGGCGAGCAAGCTGAATGTCCTTTGGCATGATGGTGACACGCTTGGCGTGGATGGCACAGAGGTTAGTGTCCTCGAAGAGACCGACCAGGTAAGCCTCGGATGCCTCCTGTAAAGCCATGACGGCAGACGACTGGAAGCGAAGATCGGTCTTGAAGTCCTGGGCAATCTCGCGCACCAGACGCTGGAAGGGAAGTTTCCTGATGAGCAACTCGGTGCTCTTCTGGTAACGACGGATCTCACGCAGGGCGACCGTTCCGGGCCTGTAACGGTGAGGCTTCTTCACACCCCCTGTGGCAGGAGCAGACTTGCGTGCTGCCTTGGTGGCCAGCTGCTTACGAGGAGCCTTGCCTCCCGTGGACTTGCGAGCAGTCTGCTTGGTGCGAGCCATGGTGAACAACTGTGGTTTGTGATGGCCGGCGCCGAAAAATTTTTGCTTATATACGCCGTCTCGAGGCGCTTGCTCGAGCGCCATTGGCTGCTCGACTCGCCTACGTCACCCCGTTGCCCCTCCCCTCCTTCCTCTGGCTGCAGCCAACAGGCGGCTCACCTCAATCACTATTATCGCTGATTTTGCTCTATTTTTTGGATTTGTGCAAAAGTCATTTCACAGGGACGTGAAACAGACGAGTAGGCAACTGCAGTTTTGAAAGCGTTGTGAGAAAGCCGTGTCTACTCGACCACAAGCGTAAAGTAAGGGCAGGCAGGAGTTGCAATGCTACTAGTACGTCCGCTTGATGGGATATAGTCGGGAAATCGTGCGGGCATTCGTCTCACATACATCAAGCAGGAGAGGAAGCTTGCACCTAGCACTGCCGGGTGGGTAAATATTGAGCAGCAACGTGAGCGCTTCCCTCCTGATTTCTAGCGTGGTGCCTGCATAGGCATCATGCTTTTCAGAGTGAAGGTGCGGTTCCGAGGAACCGACACCACTTTTAACAAGGCCGAGATCATGGAGCTACTGACCTCGACCTCTGGGGTAGCACCCATCGACGTCGTTATGGACGTTAAGGGACCCCAAATTCTCTTCAGTAGTGCAGCTGCACTAGAAGCCCTTTTTACCACAACGTCGACCACTGCACTCGAGGCAAAGGGGCTAACACTCCTGCCTCCCCTCCAGTTCCAGGCTATAAGAACGGTATTCATCCACAGAGTGAGTGCCATCATCGCCGAACAGCCCATCACTGAGATCGTGAAGAGCATAAACGCTCTGAACCGGTCTCTCACAGCCATCTCGGCCCACCTCATCCAGCAGGGTGAAAGCGGGAGGCCAACCCTCAAAGTCACCCTCAAGACTCCAGCAGAGGCTACTCTCGCGGCCGACAACGGACTCAGATGCTGTGGAGTGGCCTGCACACCCCACCAGATCACCAGGCAGCGTTACTTCCGCCTCCGTCAATGTTTTCGGTGTTATCAATACACCCACTACGCCCAGAAGTGCCCAAACAGGCTGCAGAAATGCAGCATTTGTACTGGAGAACACCATCACAGGACCTGCACAGCCACCAGCAAGCGCTGTCTACTTTGCAACGGAGAACACACAGCCGTCTCTCAAGACTGCCCCACCAGGCAGGAAGAAATAGCGAAAATGATCGACGCCAGACCTCGAAATCCTACTCCAAGAATGAAATCTTTCAACATTCAAGCAGAAGCCTTCCCAGCACTCCCGACAAGTGGCGCCGCGAGCGGCGCACAACTCAACTACTGGACCAGCAGCTCCCGCGCCAGCCACTCAAGGTCACAGACAACACCTCTCAACCCAGCCAGCCAGCCGTCCTCACTCACGCCGCCTGCAGCCACCCCTGATAGCACTGTTGCAGCCCTGATACACTTCGCAACGGCGCTCTCAGGCGAAGATCTCAGACTACGTTATGAATTACTGAAGGAACTGTACAAGGAGAACAACCTACCATCGTTTGTGATACCAGAGGCCATGTTCACCTCCCGCTCTACTACAACAGAGGCCAACCCTACACCAGCCACTCCTGCAAACCCGACTACGGCAAACGACAGCACCCCGACGGCTTCTCAACCGATCTCAACATCTGCTGAACCAGCAACTGTCATCGCACCTGAACCCGAAGTGACTACCAGCATAGCAGCCCCGAAAATGTTCAACCCATACACTACTGTCATGAGTTTTGTCGAAGAAAACACCGACCCGAGAATGCAAGAATTCCACGTACCACTGCGGGACCCAGTATATGAACACGAGGACGGAGACGGCTGCGAATTGTCAGAATTCGACAATGAATCGGTCTCCCCAGTAAGCCTAGATGGTCTGCGATCCCCACGCAGATTCCTGATTCACGACCCCAAGGACACAGAAGAACCATTGTCAATCCTGGACGTGGAAGCACGAACAATAACGAAAAAACACAGAAACGGCGAGGAAACTGTTACCAGGGTAGTAACTGACATGAAAACCCTGATGTACAACAGCGTATGGCGAGCAGCAAGAGAAGAACTGAACGAATATAAAGTAGTGACAAGACCCACACCTTCACCAAGCACGCCAACAGACCAAACTCCACGCAAGAGAACAAGGAAGAATAACAAGCCTAGCTTCAACACCAGACTCGCCCGAAGGTAGCCGCCTTCCCCCCCCCCCTCTTTAGGGGTATAGGGACCTAATTTTGCTCGTTTTGAGGTGGTGGAACCCCTGCAAGCTTCGGAGCGGACCAACGTGCAAGACAGAAGACGGAAGACTCCAGCTTCAAAGAAGAAAGAAGACTTCAGCTTCAAAGAAGAAAGAAGACTTCAAATCCTAAGAAGAAAGAAGACTCCACACGTCATGAGGAAAGAAGACCTCACACCGCCGCCCCTCCCTCGGGACCCTGCCAGCCAAGCCTAAGCCGACCAGGTGTTCAAGTAGCCTCATATTCAGCCGCGCAGCTGGGTCTAGCCCTGGCTCTATCTCTACAACTCCGACGCTTCCTCTCACCCAAGCTATTCTTCACCTATACCCACTTCAAAGCTCACCGAAGGGTATCTTGTCCTATATTTAATTCGATTCGATTCGCATTCGTCAATTCGATTCACACAACTTCAACACCATGACTGGACGCGGCAAGGGAGGCAAGGGACTCGGAAAGGGTGGCGCCAAGCGTCATCGTAAGGTGCTACGTGACAACATCCAGGGCATCACCAAGCCCGCTATTCGTCGCTTAGCTCGTCGTGGCGGCGTGAAGCGTATTTCGGGTCTCATCTACGAAGAGACCCGTGGCGTCCTGAAGGTGTTCCTCGAGAACGTCATCCGTGATGCTGTAACCTACACGGAACACGCCAAGAGGAAGACCGTCACTGCCATGGACGTGGTGTACGCTCTGAAGCGCCAGGGTCGTACCCTCTACGGATTCGGCGGATAAGAGCTTGGCTAATCCATCGATTCCACCCACCACCACCTCAAAACGGGACCTAATTAGGTCCCTATACTTTTTTACTGAAGGGCTTAATAGACGATAACATAAATTGTTTTGATATCAGCTAGCACATTGGGTCTTATGAAATCTATTTTTTATCCTCGCATGCTTAAAGGGACTCTGATTGGGGAGGGAGGGGGGGGGGAAGGTTTGTTACGTTATATACTAGCAGAGCAGGATCATTGGGGGGGGGGGGGGGTGAGGGGGAGAGAGAGAGAGAGAGAGATCTTTCCCAACTCTTCCTTTTTACATGAGTGAGCTACCCGTTTTATTCATTTTATCCTTCTCAGAGCTGTTTTGATAGTATCCAAATGATGGTAAATGAAAAGGGAGGACACGAATATCTACCCAGAATTCAGGACTGGCAATCGATATGCATGTTTGAGTGCGAATCTTTTTCTCTCTCAACTTAGGTATACGTTTATGTCGTACCTAAAAGCGAGAACCACACTATTGGGACAAGTATGCAAGGCCCAATTTTCCTAACAAGCACAGTTAATTTTGTTATTTTCGAACATTTCTTTCCAAATTGGTTTATCCAATTAACAGTATTATATTAAGATCATGAATTGCTGGGTTAGGTTAGGTTAGGTTAGGTTAGGTTAGCTTAGCTTAGGTTAGGTTAGGTTAGGTTAGGTTAGGTTAGCTTAGCTTAGCTTGGGTTAGCTTAGGTTAGGTTAGGTTAGCTTAGCTTGGGTTAGCATAGGTTAGGTTAGGTTTGATTACATTTCTATGTTAGATTTAACTCAAATTCAAAACAATTGCAGTCATTCGGCTTGTTAGTCAACTTGCCTCTAATAGGGGCAATTTGTCTAACAAGACTATTTAGTTTTGTGTGCATATATATATATATATATATATATATATATATATATATATATATATATATATATATATATATATATATATATATATATATATATTATAGCTTCAAGACTCCGAACCAATATAGAAGCATCAAGAGGAAGTGCTTGTGTTATGGGCCAATAGGCCTTCTGCAGTTACTTCCATTCTTATGTTTTTATTCCCATTGGTTCGTGTTTTATCTTGTGTAAATGTCAATCACCTCACCAAAAACTTTGGTACCATATCACCTCACCCATGTATGTGTGTATATATATATATATATATATATATATATATATATATATATATATATATATATATATATATATATATATATATATATATATATATATATATATATATATATATATAATATACAGAGTAAATCTACCCCAAAAGTAATGATTTATTTGTCTACAAAACTAAACTCTTTTTGGAATCATATGAGGCCCCTCCACTGAGGGGGGAGGCCTGGATGTTTATTGTCATGTGTATTCATGCTGCTTGCATGTCGTCGTTTATTTTGCCTTTGTTGTTTTCTTGACAGCTTTCTTTGCCTTGGGTGGTTTGGGAGATTTTGAAGCTCTCTTTATTTTGGGCTTTTTGTTCCCAACAACAAGCTGCTGCTGCTGCTGCTTCTTTTTCAAGGCTGTAGGTGGTTTGTTGCTTGTGGCGGCTTTCTTGGGAGTTACCACGGCCTTCTTTGCTGCTGTAGATGGTTTCTTGGTTGTGGTGGCTTTCTTGGGAGTTAGAACGGCCCTCTTCTCTGCTACGGCCAGCTTGAATGATCCACTAGCTCCACTTCCCTTGGTCTGAACAAGAATGCCGTCAGCCACTGCTTTCTTGAGAAATCTTCGGATGTAAATGGCGATCTTGGCAGCCTCGACTTTGTTGTTGGCAACAACGTACTTCTTGATTGCTTGTAGAGACGAGCCCTTACGGTCTTTGAGTGCTGCGACCGCGGCTAGAACCATTTGACTAGTTTTCGGGTGAGCAACCTGGACGCGAGGTTTCCTGGTGGTGGCCACCACAGCAGCAGCAGCCGCAGCCTTCTTGGTAGGCTTTGCTTCTACCATGATGATGATGAGATAACCAAGGTGATGAGAGACGCTCAGACAGTCACGGGGGAATGATGCTGCCGCCGCTTGAGCCGAACCTATTTATGTGCCGGCACGGTACAGAAGCTGCAACCTGGCAACTCGTCCACCAATCACGACGGTTGGTTTTACGGCTCCGAAACCTGGATCCCATATCTTCTCTAAAATAGAAGCATTTGTTCATGTTCTTTGTAAAAGTATCATAAAGCAGGACAGATGAGACAAATATCATAAAAACTGAAGAGCAGATGAGCACACACATGTATGTATTACAAAAGAAAATCCACAAATTCATTAGAAATTGGCAGGGTAGGCTGAGGAAGTAGGTAGATGTAAAATGTCTGTAAATGGCGAAAGAACATAAACCCAAGACTGAATAAACGATGTTAAATATCCATGCCAAGGAGACAAAAATATGTTAGGATACAATTACCATTAAGACACCACAAGAAGGTCCGTATCCTGCCGTGATGACTAAAAAGAGTTGGTTATTAGCCACAATGTGTAGGCAGTCTCATGCCAACGGCCATACCACGTTGAGAACACCGCTTCTCGTCCGATCAGCGAAGTTAAGCAACGTTGGGTTTGGTTAGTACTTGGATGGGTGACCGCCTGGGAACACCAAATGCTGTTGGCAATAATGTTTTTTGTTTTGTTTTGTTTTGTTTCGTTTGTTTTTGTTTGAATGGCTGGCTGGCTGGCTGGCTCCACGGGAAATTCACGGAGTTGTGTGGAATAAGGCCTGGTAAAATGAATTAATATGTATGTCATGTTTAAAACAAACTCGCTTAATATAGTGTGTGAGGCTTTATACAAAAACAAACAACCAAAACAAAACATGTTGTATATATATATATATATATATATATATATATATATATATATATATATATATATATATATATATATATATATATATATATATAGCTTAATCCGGGTTTGAACTCGCAACTCCAAGAATACGCATCACTTATATACACTTTACCACTGGACCACTGCAGGACACTTGATGCTGAGGTATCAATTTAATGACGTAAATGCCATTTCCACAAATAAATGATAATTTAAAAGTATTTGTATGTACAAATCTTTTCTGTTTAAAAGGCTACAATATCAGTTACTGATATAATTTGTGTTAATGTTTCTATACCCACAGGAAGGCATGTTTTTGCTTATATGTAAGGGGTACGGAGAAGGAATCCACAGACCATCATTCCCCTTCCCCCCCCCCCCTCCCACCTACTACCACCACCACCACCACCACCACCACTACTCACCACCAATCACCACCAATCACCACCACCACCAATCACCACCAATCACCACCACCACACCTAACCGAAAACCCCCTAACACATCAACCCTCCCCCCAATCAACAGGCGAAATAATAACCCTCAAATGCCTGCCTGCCTGCCTGCCAGCCAGCCAATACTAACGGTCTTCTCAGAAAGAAAATCTCTTTGTATCTGTATTACTTGATGAAATGTATGATTCTAATAATGAAAATAAATTGTTATGTCGGTTGTATGAGCATAATGACCAATATGCACGTGATATGAATGAATTAAATAGTGTAGTTTTAAGTAATTAGGTTGTAGACACATTAAGCGGATATGATATTTGACGCGTCCAGAACTGGTGATTTTTGGTTTAGTTTTAAATGCACCACCACCACCACCACCACCATTGCTTCCCCAGAGCCTAATTAAGGACCGGTAAAAGGAGTCAATATGTATGTCATCTATAAAACCAAAGAATGAATAAAAACACACACACACACACCTACATAATAGTACTAGGAAGATTGTATGGCATAAAAAAAAAAAAAAGTACTCCCATTGGGTCGTTTGAACTCGCGACTTCCAAAACACCAGCCACACACCTTACCACCCAGCCACCATAGAGTTGGTATAATTGTGCAACTTTAGTTATAAAACTAAAGTTCTTATTGTCTCAAATCTTATTGTCTGTTCTATGAAAAGGCATGATGTAAATTATGTATTTTTTGAATGATTGAATTGTAGGCACATTAAGCGGATTCGATATTTGATATATCCAGAAAAGGTGATTTCTGTTCAGTTTTAAAATGCATCACCGTTAACGCTAAAGGACTGGTAAAACGACTCGATGTTTGTCATTTTTAAAATAAACACTAAAACTAGGCCCTTAACATATATAATGTTTGAATATAAATTGAATGCATATAAATACAAAGTGGGAGTGGCTGGCTGGCTGGCTGCTGCCTGCCTGGCTGGCTGGCTGGCTGGCTGGCTGGTTGGCTGACTGGCTGGCTGCCTGGCTGCCTGCCTGCCTGCCTGCCTGCCTGCCTGCCTGCCTGCCTGCCTGGCTGGCTGGCTGGCTGGCTGGCTGGCTGGCTGGCTGGCTGGCTGGCTGGCTGCCCGCCCGCCGCCCGCCCGCCCGCCCGCCCGCCCGCCTGCTTGCCTTGCCTTGCCTTGCCTTGCCTTGCCTTGCCTTGGCTGTCCTGTCCTGTTATTGCCTTGCCTTGCCTTGCCTTGCCTTGCCTTGCCCTGCCCTGCCTTGGCTGCAGCTGGCTGGCTGGCCGTAAATCAACTCTTAACACACACCACACACACCACACCATCACTCATCACCCATCACCCACCACCGGCCCCAGTCTCCCAGCCTCTCTTATATACCCGAGCAGGCCCTTTAAATTATTTGAATTGTTGCACTTCGGCCAATGGCACGATCGCTGCTGCTCAAACATATTCTGGTTCACAAGTATTATATATATATTATATTATATTATATATATATATATATATATATATATATATATATATATATATATATATATATATATATATATATATATATATATATATATATATATATATTTATTCATGAAACACATTAAAACCTTGATCATTTATTCATTCGTTACGTCTAGTGAAGAATTGCTTTTGTTCATTTGTATGATTAAAAATTGATAGAATATGAATTCCTCGCTTAAAGTAAAATATAAAATATATATTGGATTTATATGATTGGTTAATATTCCAAGTGATGCTGAATATCCCCTATAATTTTGTTTGTTTGTTTGTTTGTTATGTACACATTCCAAATGAAATCAATATAAATGTTATTATTAATGTTTGAAAGTTGATTGTCTACTTGAATCTCTCTATTAAAGTGTGTGTGGCTCCGGATGGAGCCTGGTTATGGTATTTGTCGTGGTGGGTGGCAGAAGTGCTTACTTCTTCTCTGTCTTCTTTGGCAAAAGAACTGCCTGAATGTTTGGAAGAACACCTCCCTGTGCAATGGTTACGCCAGACAGAAGTTTGTTGAGTTCTTCGTCGTTGCGGATGGCCAACTGCAAGTGACGTGGGATGATACGGGTCTTCTTGTTGTCACGTGCGGCGTTACCGGCGAGCTCCAGAACTTCGGCAGCGAGGTATTCCATGACGGCTGCCAGGTAGACAGGAGCGCCAGCACCGACGCGTTCGGCGTAGTTGCCCTTACGCAGCAGACGGTGAATTCTGCCCACGGGGAACTGAAGTCCGGCCCTGCTGGAGCGAGACTTTGACTTGCCCTTCACTTTGCCTCCCTTGCCGCGTCCTGACATTGCTGCTGCTGTTGTGGGTTTGTGGTGGTTTTATGCCGCCCCGCAGATCGAGCTTCGTGTTATATACCCCGCTCAGGATCAAGGGAGCCCGCCACTGACCAATCAGCGCGCTCCGCCACGCGACCCGCTCTGAGCTGAGTCGCGAGCGGGATATAAAAGGAAAGCTCGCCTCGCGCAAAAGTTCATTATTGTATCGCAACGCCAGCCAGCACGAGCATCATCATGCCACCCAAGGCATCTGGAAAGGCTGCCAAGAAGGCCGGAAAGGCCCAGAAGGCCATTGCCAAGGGCGATAAGAAAAAGAAGCGCAGGAGGAAGGAGAGCTACAGCATCTACATCTACAAAGTGCTGAAGCAGGTCCACCCCGACACTGGTATCTCTTCCAAAGCCATGTCGATCATGAACTCGTTCGTGAACGACATCTTCGAGCGCATCGCCGCCGAGGCTTCTCGCCTGGCCCACTACAACAAGCGTTCCACCATTACCAGTCGGGAGATCCAGACGGCTGTAAGGCTCCTGTTGCCCGGAGAACTGGCCAAGCACGCCGTCTCTGAGGGCACTAAGGCCGTCACCAAGTACACCTCCTCCAAGTAAACGGCTTACTTACTGCCCTGTGGTGGTGGCTTGGCCTCAAACCAACAAACTCGGCTCCATTGGAGCCACACTTTAATTTCTAAAGAGATTGTGAGTGTTAGACACCAATACTATTATAACAAAAACCTCTGTCACTGAAAGCAAATAGCTATAAAATGAGAATATTTATGAAACTGTCTGTGTGTGTTTCTCTCTCTCAGTGTCTGTCTGTCTGTCTGTCTGTCTGTCTGTCTGTCTGCCTGCCTGCCTGCTGTCTGTCTGTCTGTCTGTCTGTCTGTCTGTCTGTCTGTCTGTCTGTCTGTCTGTCTTGTCTGTCTTGTCTGTCTGTCTGTGTGTCTCTCTCTCTCTCTCTCTCTCTCTCTCTCTCTCTCTCTCTCTCTCTCTCTCTCTCTCTCTCTCTCTCTCTCTCTCTCTCTCTCAACACATATAAGCACTCGGTATCTTTTTTCTAGAGATTAGAGATTCATTGTTATGTTCCACATTAGGATTACTATGCAGGCCACCCTCTTAGGTTTGAAAATGTCA
Organism: Procambarus clarkii; assembly: GCF_040958095.1. NCBI lineage: Eukaryota > Metazoa > Arthropoda > Malacostraca > Decapoda > Cambaridae > Procambarus > Procambarus clarkii. The sequence goes on from NW_027189142.1 coordinate 810,332, forward strand.
AGAAAACGGTTAATTTAAAATGTCATCTCCTAACTTAACAGATTAAGCCAGAGGACCGAAAACAGAATAAAACAGGACTGGACAGTATATGTCACTTATACAAGCTGCTTTTATTTCTAGTACAGTATGACAATTTTTATTTTGGGGGGGGGGGTGATCCTTGACAGTGCATAAGAGTGAAAAGCGACGGCGTTTTGTTTGTAAGAGAACAGGTTGTACTACAAATGACTTGATTTATTGATATCACATGTATGTATGACACCTAAATTATGCTAGGAATGTCTGAAATCTCCTTAGAAGGATATTTTGGCCCTGAGAAGGGCCGAGTTTGGTGTATACTAGGGTGGTCGATTTAGCTTATGCACGCTCTCCACGGATACGGCGAGCAAGCTGAATGTCCTTTGGCATGATGGTGACACGCTTGGCGTGGATGGCACAGAGGTTAGTGTCCTCGAAGAGACCGACCAGGTAAGCCTCGGATGCCTCCTGTAAAGCCATGACGGCAGACGACTGGAAGCGAAGATCGGTCTTGAAGTCCTGGGCAATCTCGCGCACCAGACGCTGGAAGGGAAGTTTCCTGATGAGCAACTCGGTGCTCTTCTGGTAACGACGGATCTCACGCAGGGCGACCGTTCCGGGCCTGTAACGGTGAGGCTTCTTCACACCCCCTGTGGCAGGAGCAGACTTGCGTGCTGCCTTGGTGGCCAGCTGCTTACGAGGAGCCTTGCCTCCCGTGGACTTGCGAGCAGTCTGCTTGGTGCGAGCCATGGTGAACAACTGTGGTTTGTGATGGCCGGCGCCGAAAAATTTTTGCTTATATACGCCGTCTCGAGGCGCTTGCTCGAGCGCCATTGGCTGCTCGACTCGCCTACGTCACCCCGTTGCCCCTCCCCTCCTTCCTCTGGCTGCAGCCAACAGGCGGCTCACCTCAATCACTATTATCGCTGATTTTGCTCTATTTTTTGGATTTGTGCAAAAGTCATTTCACAGGGACGTGAAACAGACGAGTAGGCAACTGCAGTTTTGAAAGCGTTGTGAGAAAGCCGTGTCTACTCGACCACAAGCGTAAAGTAAGGGCAGGCAGGAGTTGCAATGCTACTAGTACGTCCGCTTGATGGGATATAGTCGGGAAATCGTGCGGGCATTCGTCAATTCGATTCACACAACTTCAACACCATGACTGGACGCGGCAAGGGAGGCAAGGGACTCGGAAAGGGTGGCGCCAAGCGTCATCGTAAGGTGCTACGTGACAACATCCAGGGCATCACCAAGCCCGCTATTCGTCGCTTAGCTCGTCGTGGCGGCGTGAAGCGTATTTCGGGTCTCATCTACGAAGAGACCCGTGGCGTCCTGAAGGTGTTCCTCGAGAACGTCATCCGTGATGCTGTAACCTACACGGAACACGCCAAGAGGAAGACCGTCACTGCCATGGACGTGGTGTACGCTCTGAAGCGCCAGGGTCGTACCCTCTACGGATTCGGCGGATAAGAGCTTGGCTAATCCATCGATTCCACCCACCACCACCTCAAAACGGGACCTAATTAGGTCCCTATACTTTTTTACTGAAGGGCTTAATAGACGATAACATAAATTGTTTTGATATCAGCTAGCACATTGGGTCTTATGAAATCTATTTTTTATCCTCGCATGCTTAAAGGGACTCTGATTGGGGAGGGAGGGGGGGGGGAAGGTTTGTTACGTTATATACTAGCAGAGCAGGATCATTGGTGGGGGGGGGGGGGTGAGGGGGAGAGAGAGAGAGAGAGAGATCTTTCCCAACTCTTCCTTTTTACATGAGTGAGCTACCCGTTTTATTCATTTTATCCTTCTCAGAGCTGTTTTGATAGTATCCAAATGATGGTAAATGAAAAGGGAGGACACGAATATCTACCCAGAATTCAGGACTGGCAATCGATATGCATGTTTGAGTGCGAATCTTTTTCTCTCTCAACTTAGGTATACGTTTATGTCGTACCTAAAAGCGAGAACCACACTATTGGGACAAGTATGCAAGGCCCAATTTTCCTAACAAGCACAGTTAATTTTGTTATTTTCGAACATTTCTTTCCAAATTGGTTTATCCAATTAACAGTATTATATTAAGATCATGAATTGCTGGGTTAGGTTAGGTTAGGTTAGGTTAGGTTAGGTTAGGTTAGCTTAGCTTAGGTTAGGTTAGGTTAGGTTAGGTTAGCTTAGCTTAGCTTGGGTTAGCTTAGGTTAGGTTAGGTTAGCTTAGCTTGGGTTAGCATAGGTTAGGTTAGGTTTGATTACATTTCTATGTTAGATTTAACTCAAATTCAAAACAATTGCAGTCATTCGGCTTGTTAGTCAACTTGCCTCTAATAGGGGCAATTTGTCTAACAAGACTATTTAGTTTTGTGTGCATATATATATATATATATATATATATATATATATATATATATATATATATATATATATATATATATATATATATATATATATTATAGCTTCAAGACTCCGAACCAATATAGAAGCATCAAGAGGAAGTGCTTGTGTTATGGGCCAATAGGCCTTCTGCAGTTACTTCCATTCTTATGTTTTTATTCCCATTGGTTCGTGTTTTATCTTGTGTAAATGTCAATCACCTCACCAAAAACTTTGGTACCATATCACCTCACCCATGTATGTGTGTATATATATATATATATATATATATATATATATATATATATATATATATATATATATATATATATATATATATATATATATATATATATATATATATATATATATAATATACAGAGTAAATCTACCCCAAAAGTAATGATTTATTTGTCTACAAAACTAAACTCTTTTTGGAATCATATGAGGCCCCTCCACTGAGGGGGGAGGCCTGGATGTTTATTGTCATGTGTATTCATGCTGCTTGCATGTCGTCGTTTATTTTGCCTTTGTTGTTTTCTTGACAGCTTTCTTTGCCTTGGGTGGTTTGGGAGATTTTGAAGCTCTCTTTATTTTGGGCTTTTTGTTCCCAACAACAAGCTGCTGCTGCTGCTGCTTCTTTTTCAAGGCTGTAGGTGGTTTGTTGCTTGTGGCGGCTTTCTTGGGAGTTACCACGGCCTTCTTTGCTGCTGTAGATGGTTTCTTGGTTGTGGTGGCTTTCTTGGGAGTTAGAACGGCCCTCTTCTCTGCTACGGCCAGCTTGAATGATCCACTAGCTCCACTTCCCTTGGTCTGAACAAGAATGCCGTCAGCCACTGCTTTCTTGAGAAATCTTCGGATGTAAATGGCGATCTTGGCAGCCTCGACTTTGTTGTTGGCAACAACGTACTTCTTGATTGCTTGTAGAGACGAGCCCTTACGGTCTTTGAGTGCTGCGACCGCGGCTAGAACCATTTGACTAGTTTTCGGGTGAGCAACCTGGACGCGAGGTTTCCTGGTGGTGGCCACCACAGCAGCAGCAGCCGCAGCCTTCTTGGTAGGCTTTGCTTCTACCATGATGATGATGAGATAACCAAGGTGATGAGAGACGCTCAGACAGTCACGGGGGAATGATGCTGCCGCCGCTTGAGCCGAACCTATTTATGTGCCGGCACGGTACAGAAGCTGCAACCTGGCAACTCGTCCACCAATCACGACGGTTGGTTTTACGGCTCCGAAACCTGGATCCCATATCTTCTCTAAAATAGAAGCATTTGTTCATGTTCTTTGTAAAAGTATCATAAAGCAGGACAGATGAGACAAATATCATAAAAACTGAAGAGCAGATGAGCACACACATGTATGTATTACAAAAGAAAATCCACAAATTCATTAGAAATTGGCAGGGTAGGCTGAGGAAGTAGGTAGATGTAAAATGTCTGTAAATGGCGAAAGAACATAAACCCAAGACTGAATAAACGATGTTAAATATCCATGCCAAGGAGACAAAAATATGTTAGGATACAATTACCATTAAGACACCACAAGAAGGTCCGTATCCTGCCGTGATGACTAAAAAGAGTTGGTTATTAGCCACAATGTGTAGGCAGTCTCATGCCAACGGCCATACCACGTTGAGAACACCGCTTCTCGTCCGATCAGCGAAGTTAAGCAACGTTGGGTTTGGTTAGTACTTGGATGGGTGACCGCCTGGGAACACCAAATGCTGTTGGCAATAATGTTTTTTTTTGTTTTGTTTTGTTTCGTTTGTTTTTGTTTGAATGGCTGGCTGGCTGGCTGGCTCCACGGGAAATTCACGGAGTTGTGTGGAATAAGGCCTGGTAAAATGAATTAATATGTATGTCATGTTTAAAACAAACTCGCTTAATATAGTGTGTGAGGCTTTATACAAAAACAAACAACCAAAACAAAACATGTTGTATATATATATATATATATATATATATATATATATATATATATATATATATATATATATATATATAGCTTAATCCGGGTTTGAACTCGCAACTCCAAGAATACGCATCACTTATATACACTTTACCACTGGACCACTGCAGGACACTTGATGCTGAGGTATCAATTTAATGACGTAAATGCCATTTCCACAAATAAATGATAATTTAAAAGTATTTGTATGTACAAATCTTTTCTGTTTAAAAGGCTACAATATCAGTTACTGATATAATTTGTGTTAATGTTTCTATACCCACAGGAAGGCATGTTTTTGCTTATATGTAAGGGGTACGGAGAAGGAATCCACAGACCATCATTCCCCTTCCCCCCCCCCCCTCCCACCTACTACCACCACCACCACCACCACCACCACTACTCACCACCAATCACCACCAATCACCACACCACCAATCACCACCAATCACCACCACCACACCTAACCGAAAACCCCCTAACACATCAACCCTCCCCCCAATCAACAGGCGAAATAATAACCCTCAAATGCCTGCCTGCCTGCCTGCCAGCCAGCCAATACTAACGGTCTTCTCAGAAAGAAAATCTCTTTGTATCTGTATTACTTGATGAAATGTATGATTCTAATAATGAAAATAAATTGTTATGTCGGTTGTATGAGCATAATGACCAATATGCACGTGATATGAATGAATTAAATAGTGTAGTTTTAAGTAATTAGGTTGTAGACACATTAAGCGGATATGATATTTGACGCGTCCAGAACTGGTGATTTTTGGTTTAGTTTTAAATGCACCACCACCACCACCACCACCATTGCTTCCCCAGAGCCTAATTAAGGACCGGTAAAAGGAGTCAATATGTATGTCATCTATAAAACCAAAGAATGAATAAAAACACACACACACACACCTACATAATAGTACTAGGAAGATTGTATGGCATAAAAAAAAAAAAAAGTACTCCCATTGGGTCGTTTGAACTCGCGACTTCCAAAACACCAGCCACACACCTTACCACCCAGCCACCATAGAGTTGGTATAATTGTGCAACTTTAGTTATAAAACTAAAGTTCTTATTGTCTCAAATCTTATTGTCTGTTCTATGAAAAGGCATGATGTAAATTATGTATTTTTTGAATGATTGAATTGTAGGCACATTAAGCGGATTCGATATTTGATATATCCAGAAAAGGTGATTTCTGTTCAGTTTTAAAATGCATCACCGTTAACGCTAAAGGACTGGTAAAACGACTCGATGTTTGTCATTTTTAAAATAAACACTAAAACTAGGCCCTTAACATATATAATGTTTGAATATAAATTGAATGCATATAAATACAAAGTGGGAGTGGCTGGCTGGCTGGCTGCCTGCCTGGCTGGGCTGGCTGGCTGGCTGGCTGGTTGGCTGACTGGCTGGCTGCCTGGCTGCCTGCCTGCCTGCCTGCCTGCCTGCCTGCCTGCCTGCCTGCCTGCTGCTGGCTGCTGGCTGGCTGGCTGGCTGGCTGGCTGGCTGGCTGGCTGCCGCCCGCCCGCCCGCCCGCCCGCCCGCCCGCCCGCCTGCTTGCCTTGCCTTGCCTTGCCTTGCCTTGCCTTGCCTTGGCTGTCCTGTCCTGTTATTGCCTTGCCTTGCCTTGCCTTGCCTTGCCTTGCCCTGCCCTGCCTTGGCTGCAGCTGGCTGGCTGGCCGTAAATCAACTCTTAACAACACCACACCACACCACACCATCACTCATCACCCATCACCCACCACCGGCCCCAGTCTCCCAGCCTCTCTTATATACCCGAGCAGGCCCTTTAAATTATTTGAATTGTTGCACTTCGGCCAATGGCACGATCGCTGCTGCTCAAACATATTCTGGTTCACAAGTATTATATATATATATATATATATATATATATATATATATATATATATATATATATATATATATATATATATATATATATATATATATATATATATATATATATATATATATATATATATATATATATATTCATGAAACACATTAAAACCTTGATCATTTATTCATTCGTTACGTCTAGTGAAGAATTGCTTTTGTTCATTTGTATGATTAAAAATTGATAGAATATGAATTCCTCGCTTAAAGTAAAATATAAAATATATATTGGATTTATATGATTGGTTAATATTCCAAGTGATGCTGAATATCCCCTATAATTTTGTTTTGTTTGTTTGTTTGTTATGTACACATTCCAAATGAAATCAATATAAATGTTATTATTAATGTTTGAAAGTTGATTGTCTACTTGAATCTCTCTATTAAAGTGTGTGTGGCTCCGGATGGAGCCTGGTTATGGTATTTGTCGTGGTGGGTGGCAGAAGTGCTTACTTCTTCTCTGTCTTCTTTGGCAAAAGAACTGCCTGAATGTTTGGAAGAACACCTCCCTGTGCAATGGTTACGCCAGACAGAAGTTTGTTGAGTTCTTCGTCGTTGCGGATGGCCAACTGCAAGTGACGTGGGATGATACGGGTCTTCTTGTTGTCACGTGCGGCGTTACCGGCGAGCTCCAGAACTTCGGCAGCGAGGTATTCCATGACGGCTGCCAGGTAGACAGGAGCGCCAGCACCGACGCGTTCGGCGTAGTTGCCCTTACGCAGCAGACGGTGAATTCTGCCCACGGGGAACTGAAGTCCGGCCCTGCTGGAGCGAGACTTTGACTTGCCCTTCACTTTGCCTCCCTTGCCGCGTCCTGACATTGCTGCTGCTGTTGTGGGTTTGTGGTGGTTTTATGCCGCCCCGCAGATCGAGCTTCGTGTTATATACCCCGCTCAGGATCAAGGGAGCCCGCCACTGACCAATCAGCGCGCTCCGCCACGCGACCCGCTCTGAGCTGAGTCGCGAGCGGGATATAAAAGGAAAGCTCGCCTCGCGCAAAAGTTCATTATTGTATCGCAACGCCAGCCAGCACGAGCATCATCATGCCACCCAAGGCATCTGGAAAGGCTGCCAAGAAGGCCGGAAAGGCCCAGAAGGCCATTGCCAAGGGCGATAAGAAAAAGAAGCGCAGGAGGAAGGAGAGCTACAGCATCTACATCTACAAAGTGCTGAAGCAGGTCCACCCCGACACTGGTATCTCTTCCAAAGCCATGTCGATCATGAACTCGTTCGTGAACGACATCTTCGAGCGCATCGCCGCCGAGGCTTCTCGCCTGGCCCACTACAACAAGCGTTCCACCATTACCAGTCGGGAGATCCAGACGGCTGTAAGGCTCCTGTTGCCCGGAGAACTGGCCAAGCACGCCGTCTCTGAGGGCACTAAGGCCGTCACCAAGTACACCTCCTCCAAGTAAACGGCTTACTTACTGCCCTGTGGTGGTGGCTTGGCCTCAAACCAACAAACTCGGCTCCATTGGAGCCACACTTTAATTTCTAAAGAGATTGTGAGTGTTAGACACCAATACTATTATAACAAAAACCTCTGTCACTGAAAGCAAATAGCTATAAAATGAGAATATTTATGAAACTGTCTGTGTGTGTTTCTCTCTCTCAGTGTCTGTCTGTCTGTCTGTCTGTCTGTCTGTCTGCCTGCCTGCTGCCTGTCTGTCTGTCTGTCTGTCTGTCTGTCTGTCTGTCTGTGTCTGTCTGTCTGTCTTGTCTGTCTGTCTGTCTGTCTGTGTGTGTCTCTCTCTCTCTCTCTCTCTCTCTCTCTTCTCTCTCTCTCTCTCTCTCTCTCTCTCTCTCTCTCTCTCTCTCTCTCTCTCTCTCTCTCTCTCTCAACACATATAAGCACTCGGTATCTTTTTTCTAGAGATTAGAGATTCATTGTTATGTTCCACATTAGGATTACTATGCAGGCCACCCTCTTAGGTTTGAAAATGTCAAGAAAACGGTTAATTTAAAATGTCATCTCCTAACTTAACAGATTAAGCCAGAGGACCGAAAACAGAATAAAACAGGACTGGACAGTATATGTCACTTATACAAGCTGCTTTTATTTCTAGTACAGTATGACAATTTTATTTTGGGGGGGGGGTGATCCTTGACAGTGCATAAGAGTGAAAAGCGACGGCGTTTTGTTTGTAAGAGAACAGGTTGTACTACAAATGACTTGATTTATTGATATCACATGTATGTATGACACCTAAATTATGCTAGGAATGTCTGAAATCTCCTTAGAAGGATATTTTGGCCCTGAGAAGGGCCGAGTTTGGTGTATACTAGGGTGGTCGATTTAGCTTATGCACGCTCTCCACGGATACGCGAGCAAGCT